>NW_012292521.1:0-2094 GCF_000151885.1 Dipodomys ordii | reverse complement strand
ACACAGAAGCAGAAGAGATGCAGAAGGAGAAGCAGGAGAAGCAGAAGCAGAAGGAGAAGCAGGAAAAGCAGAAGAAGCAGAAGCAAAAAGAGAAGCAAAAGAAGGAGAAGCAGAAGCAGAAGAAGAAGCATAAGGACAAGCACAAGCAGAAGGAGATGCAGAAGGAGAAGCAGGAGAAGCAGAAGAAGCAGAAGATGAAGGAGCAGCAGAAGTAGGAGGAGGAGAAGGAGGAGAAGCAGAAGCAGAAGGAGAAGCAGAAGCGGAATGAGAAGCAGAAAGAGAAGCAGGAGAAGCACAAGAAGCAGAAGCAGGAAAAGCCGAAAGAGAAGAAGCAGAAACAGAAGCATAAGTAGAAGGAGAAGCAGCAGAAGAAGTAGAACCAGAAATTCAGGCAGGAGGAACAGAAGAAGCAGAAGCAGAAAGAGAATCAAAAAGAGAAGCAGAAGGAGAAGTAGAAGAAGCAGCAGAAGGAGAAGCGGCAGAAGAATCAGAAAAACAAGCAGGAGAAGCAGAAGCAGAAAGAGAAGTAGAAGCAGAAGAAGCAGAAGAAGCAGAAGCAGAAGAAGAAGCAGTAGTATCATAAGAAGCAGAAGCAGGAGAAGCAGAAGCAGAAGAACAAGAAGAAGCATAAGAAGCAGAAGCAGAAGCAAAGGGAGAAACAGAAGGAGGAGAAGGAGCAGCAGAAGGAGATGGAGAAGCAGAAAGAGAAGCAGAAACAGAAGGAGAAGAAGAAGGATTAGTTGGAGAATCAGAAGAAGCAGAAGCAGAAAGAGAAGCAGAACCAGAAGGAGAAGCAGAAGGAGGAGAAGGAGAAGGAGAACCCGAAAGAGAAGCAGAAAGAGAAGCAGAACGAGAAGCAGGAGAAGCAGAAGCAGGAGAACAAGAAGCAGAAGAAACAGAAGAAGGAGAAGAAGAAGAAGAAGAAAGAGAAGAAGGAGAAGGAGCAGAAGGAGAAAGGGAAGCAGGAGAAGCAGAAGAAAGAGAAGGAGAAGAAGCATTAGCAGGAGAAGCAGAAGCACAAGAAACAGAAGAAGCTGAAGAAGCAGAAGCAGGACCTGAAGCAGAAGAAACAGAACAAGCAGAAGAAGCAGTAGCAGAAGCAGAACGAGAAGCAGAAGAAGAAGAAGAAGGAGAAGGAGAAAGAGAAGGATTAGGAGTAGGAAGAGCAGAAGGAGAATAAGAAGCAGAACGAAAAGCAGAAGGAGCAGCAGAAGGAGAAGCAGAAGGAGAAGCAGAGGAAGGAGAAGCAGAAGCAGAAGAAGCAGCAGAAGGAGAAGCAGAAGCAGAAGAAGATGCAGAAGGAGAAGCAGGAGAAGCAGAAGAAGCAAAAGCAGAAGGAGAAGCAGAAGTAGAAGAAGGAGAAGGAGAAGGAAGGGCAGCCGAAGCAATAGGAGAAGCAGAAGGAGAAGCAGAAGAATGAGGAGAAGAAAAAGAAGCAGGAGAAGCACAAATGCAGAAGCAGGAGAAGCAGAAACAGAAGATGCAGAAGAAGAAGAAGAAGGAGAAGCATAAGGAGAAGCAGTAGAAGCAGAAGAAGCAGAAGCAGGAGAAGCAGAAGAAAAAGAATAAGCAAAAGAAGCAGAAGAAAAAGAATAAGCAAAAGAAGCAGAAGCAGAAGCACTGGGAGAAGCAGAAGCAGAAGGAGAAGGAGCAGCAGAAGGAGAAGCAGAAGCAGAAAGAGAAGCAGAAACAGAAGGACAACAAATGGAGAAGCAGGAGAATCAGAAGAAGCAGAAGTATAAGCATAAGAAACAGAAGCAAAAGAAACAGAAGAAACAGAAGCAAAAGAAACAGAAGAAGGAGAAGAGCAGAAGCAGAAGCAGAAGGAGAAGCAGAAGCAGAAGGAGAAGCAGAAAGAGAAGCAGGAGAAGCAGAAGAAGCAGGAGAAGCAGAAGTAGAAGAAACAGAAGAATCTTAAGAAGCAGAAGCAGAATCTGAAGCAGAAGGAGAAACAGAAGAAGCAGAATCTGAAGCAGAAGCAGAAGAAACAGAAATAGTAGAATAAGCAGAAGCAAAAGCAGCAGGAGAAGCAGAAGAAGAAGACGGAGAAGGCGAGAGAGAAGGATTAGGAGTAGGAGAAGCAAAAGGATAAGC
>NW_012292520.1:0-2500 GCF_000151885.1 Dipodomys ordii | reverse complement strand
AGAAATTGAAGCAGAAGCAAAAGGAGAAGCAGAAGCAGAAGGAGAAGCAGAAGAAGGAGAAGGAGAAGCAGAAAGAGAAGCAGAACGAGAAGCAGGACAAGCAGAAGCAGGAGAATCAGAAGCAGAAGAAACACAAGAAGGAGAAGAAGCAGAAGAAGGAGAAGCACAAACAGAAGGAAAAGCAGAAAGAGAAGCAGGAGAAGCAAAAGAAGCAGCATCAGGAGAAGCAGAAGCAGAAGAAGCCGAAGAAGCAGAAGCAGAACCTGAAGCAGAAGAAGAAGCAGGAGAAGCAGAAGAAGCAGAATCTGGAGAAGAAGAAGGAGAACCAGAAGGAGAAGCAGAAGCAGAAAGAGAAGCAAAAGCAAAGGAGAAGCAGAAGGAAAAGCAGAAGAACGAGAAGGAGAAGGAGAAACAGAAGGAGAAGCAGAAAGAGAAGCAGAAGAAGGACCAGGAGACGGAAAAGCAGCAGGAAAAGCAGAAAGAGCAGCAGAAGGAGAAGCAGGAGATGCAGAAACAGGAGAAGCAGAAGTAGAAGAATCAGTAAAAGGACAAGAAGCAGAAGGAGAAGCAGAAACAGAAGGAGAAGCAAAAAGAGAAGCCGGAGAAGCAGAAGAAGCAGCAGCAGGAGAAGCAGAAGCAGAAGAAGCCGAAGAAGCAGAAGCAGAACCTGAAGGAGAAGGAGAAGCAGGAGAAGCAGAAGAAGCAGAATCTGGAGAAGCAGAACGAGAAGCTGAAGGAGAAGCAGAAGCAGAAAGAGAATCAAAAGCAGAAGGAGAAGCAGAAGAAACAGAAGAAGTAGAAGCAGTAGCAGTTGTAGCAGAAACAGAAGGAGAAGCCAAAGGAAAACAGAAAAACAAGAAGGAGAAGGAGAAACAGAAAGAGAAGCAGAATGTGAAGCAGGTAAAGCAGAAGAAGCAGAAGGAGAATCAGAAGGAGAAGCAGAAGAAGGAGAAGGAGAAGCAGAAGCAGAAGAAGATGTAGAAGGAGAAGCAGGAGAAGCAGAAGAAGCAGAAGCAGAAGGAGAAGCAGGACAGAAGCAAAAGGAGAAGCAAAAGGAGAAGCAAAAGAAGGATAAGGAGCAGAAGAAGAAGCATAAGGACAAGCACAAGCAGAAGGAGATGCTGAAGGAGAAGCAGAAGAAGCAGAAGAAGCAGAAGCTGAAGGAGAAGCAGAAGTAGGAGAAGGAGAAGGAGGAGAAGCAGAAGCAGAAGGAGAAGCAGAAGCGGAATGAGAAGCAAAAAGAGAAGCAGGAGAAGCACAAGAAGCAGAAGCAGGAGAAGCCGAAAGAGAAGAAGCAGAAGAAGCAGAAACAGAAGCAGAAGTAGAAGCAGAAGCAGAAGGAGAAGCAGCAGAAGAAGTAGAACCAGAAATTCAGGCAGGAGAAACAGAAGAAGCAGAAGCAGAAATAGAAGCAAAAAGAGAAGCAGAAGGAGAAGTAGAAGAAGCAGCAGAAGGAGAAGCAGCAGAAGAAGCAGAAAAACAAGCAGGAGAAGCAGAAGCAGAAAGAGAAGTAGAAGCAGAAGAAGCAAAAGATGAAGAAGCAGAAGAAGAAGCAGTAGAAGCATAAGAAGCAGAAGCAGAAGCAGAGGGAGAAACAGAAGAAGGAGAAGGAGCAGCAGAAGGTGAAGCAGAAGGAGATGCAGAAACAGAAAGAGAAGCAGAAACAGAAAGAGAAGAAGAAGGATTAGTTGGAGAATCAGAAGAAGCAGAAGCAGAAAGAGAAGCAGAAGAAGGAGAAGGAGAAGCAGAAGCAGAGGAAAGGAAGGAGAAGCAGAAGAAGCAGAAGCGGGAGAAGCAGAAGAAGAAGAAGAAACAGAAGAAGGAGAAGGAGCAGAAGGAGAAGGAGAAGCAGAAGGAGAAGCAGAAAGAGAAGAAGAAGCAGTAGCAGGAGAAGCAGAAGCAGAAGAAACAGAAGAAGCTGAAGAAGCAGAAGCAGGACCTGAAGCAGAAGATACAGAACAAGCAGAAGAAGCAGTAGCAGAAGCAGAACGAGAAGCAGAAGAAGAAGAAGGAGAAGGAGAAAGAGAAGGATTAGGCGTAGGAAGAGCAGAAGGAGAATCAGAACCAGAACGAGAACAGAAGGAGCAGCAGATGGAGAAGCAGAAGGAGAAGCAGAAGGAGAAGCAGAAGAAGGAGAAGCAGAAGCAGATGAAGCAGCAGAAGGAGAAGCAGGAGAAGCAGAAGAAGCAAAAGCAGAAGGAGAAGCAGAAGTAGGAGAAGGAGAAGGAGAAGGAAGGGCAGCAGAAGCAATAGGAGAAGCAGAAGGAGAAGCAGAAGCAGAATGAGAAGGAGAAAGAGAAGCAGTAGAAGCAGAAGAAGGAGGAAAGGAAGAAGCAGAAGAAAGAGAAGAAGAAGAAGAAGAAGAAGAAGAAGAAGAAGAAGAAGAAGAAGAAGAAGAAGAAGAAGAAGAAGAAGAAGAAGAAGAAGAAGAAGAAGAAGAAGGAGAAGCAGTAGAAGCAGAAGAAGCAGAAGCAGGAGTAGCCGAAGCAGAAGAAAAAGA
>NW_012292519.1:0-3926 GCF_000151885.1 Dipodomys ordii | reverse complement strand
CCTCTATGTCCCTCTGTGTCCCTGCTGTGTCCCACTGTGTCCCGCAGTGTCACCCTATGTCCCTGCTGTGTCCTCGCTGTTTCCTCAACTATTTCCCCGCTGTGACCCGCTGTGTCCCGCAGTGTCCCTGCTGTGTCGTCGCTGTATCCTCAGCTGTGTCCCACTGTGTCCCCCGCTGTGTCCCTGCTGTGTCCTCCTGTGTCCCGCTGTGTCCTCGTTGTGTCCTTCTGTATCCCGCTGTGTCCCCCGCTGTGTCTCCCACTATTTCCCCGCTGTGTCCAGCTGTGTCCCCCGCTCTGTTCCCTGCTGTGTCCCGCTGTGTCCCGATATGTCCCACTGTGTCCGCTACAGTGTACCCCACTGTGTCCGTGCTGTGACCCGCTGTGTCCAGGCTGGGTCCTCGGTGTGTCCCGCTGTGTGCCCGGTGTGTCCCCGCTGTGTCCCGCTGTGTCCCCGCTGTCCCCCTCCGTGTCCAGCTGTGTCCCTGCTGTCCCCAGGGGTGTCCGCGCTGTCCCCCGCTGTATCCCCTCTGTGTCCCGCTGTGTCACGTTTTGTCCCGCTGTGTCCCGCTGTGTCCCCCCTGTGTCCACGCTGTCCCCCGCTGTGTCCCGGTGTGTCCCCTCTGTACCCAGCTGTGTCACCGCTGTCACCCGCTGTGTCCCCAGCTGTGTCTCCTTCTGTGTCCCCCGGCTGTGTCCCCGCTATGTTCCGCTGTATCCCGTGGTGTCTGAATTTGTGCCCCGCTGTTTCCCCCGCTGTGTCCCCGCTGTGTCCCGCTGTGTCCCCACTGTGTCCCACTGTGTCCCGCTGTGTCCCCCGCTGTGTCCCACTGTGTCCCCCGCTGTGTCCGGTTGTGTTTCCCGCTGTGTCCCACTGTGTATTGCTGTGTACCAGCTGTGTCCCGCTGTGTACCGATGTGTCCCCGCTGTGCCCCGCTGTGTCTCCCTGCTGTCCCCCGCTGTATCCCCACTGTGTTCTGCTGTGTCCCCTCTGTGTCCCCGCTGTGTCTCCCTGCTGTGCCCCGTTCTGTCCCCTCTGTGTCCCACTGTGTCCCGATATGTCCCACTGTGTCCGCTACAGTGTCCCCCACTGTGTTCCTTTGTGTACCCCACTGTGACCCGCTGTGTCACCCGTTGTGTCCCCCGCTGTGGCCCCCGCTGTGGCCCCATTGTGTGCCGCTGTACCCCGCTGTGTCCCCGGCTGTGTCCCCTGCTGTGTCCCGCTCTTTCCCGATGTGCCCCTTTGTGTCCTTGCTGTGTACCCATTTGTGTCCGCGGTGTCCTCTCTGTGTCCCCCGCTATGTCCGCTGTGTCCCCATGTGTCACGCTGTGTCCTCTCTGTGTATCCCTCTGTGTCCACACTGTGTCCCGCTGTGTCCCCGCTGTGTCCACTGCTGTGTCCCACTGTGTCCCCTGCTGTGTCCCCGCTGTGTCCCGCTGTGTCACCCTGTGTCCTGCTGTGTCCCCTGCTGTGTCCCCCGCTGTGTCCCGCTGTGTCCCGCTGTGGCCTTGCTGTGTCCCCTGCTGTGTCCCTCTGTGTCCCGATTTGTCCTCGTTGTGTCCCCTGCTATATCCCGCTGTGTTCCCTGCTCTGTCCCGCTGTGTCCCCGCTGTATCCCACTGTGTCCCCCGCTATATCCTGCTCTGTCCCCCGCTGTGTCCCGCTCTGTCCCGCTGTGCCCCCGCTGTGTTCCCCTCTGTGTCATGCTGTCTCCGGCTGTGTCCCACTGTGTACTCGCTGTGTCCCCGCTGTGTCCCGCTGTGTCCTCGCTGTGTCACAGCTGTGTCCCGCTGTGTCCCCGTTGTTCCCCGGTTTGTCCCCACTGTCCCCCGCTGTGTCATTCACTGTGTAACTCTGTGTCCCACTCTGTCCTCGCTTTGTCCCCGCGATGTCCCGCTGTGGCCCCGCTGTGTCCCTGCTGTATTCCACTCTCTCCCGCTGTGTGCGGTTCTGTATCCCCTGCTGTGTTCCCCGCTGTTTCCCGCTATATCCAGGTGTGTCCTGCTTTGTCCCCCGCTGTGTCCCGCTGTTTGCCACTGTGCCCCTGCTGTGTCCCCGCTGTGTCCCGCTGTTTACCCCGCTGTGTCCCACTGTGTCCCCCTGTGTGCCCCCTTTGTTCCCCTCTGTGTCCTGCTGTGTCCCCTGATGTGTCCCCGCTGTGTCCTGCTGTGTCCCCGCTGTGTCCCGCTGTGTCCCCCTTTGTGTCGCGCTGTGTCCCCCGCTGTGTCCCTGCTGTGTCCCTTTGTGTCCCGCTCTGTCTGCTCTGTACCCCGCAGTGTCCTGCTGTGTCGCCCGATTTGTCCCGCTGTGTCCCACTGTGTCCCCATTGTGTCCCGCTGTGTCCCCGCTGTGTCCCCTGCTGTGTCCCGCTGTGTCCCCAGCTGTGTCCCCCGCTGTTTCCTGCTCTATCACGCTGTGTCCTGCTGTGTCCTTGCTGTGTCCCCATTTGTGTCCCGCTGTGTCCTCGCTGGTCCTCCGCTGTGTCCCGCTGTGTCCCCATGTGTCACGCGGTGTCCTCGCTGTGTATCCCTCTGTGTCCCACTGTGTTCTTGCTGTGTCCCCACTGTGTCCTCGCTGTGACCCGATGTGTCCCTGCTGTGTCCCCTTCTGTGTCCCGCTTTGTCCCGCCGTGTCCCCGGCTGTGTCCCCCACTGTGTCCCGGTCTTTCCCGCTGTGTCCCGCTGTGTCCTTGCTGTGTCAAAATTTGTGTCCCGCTGTGTCCTCTCTGTGTCCCCTGCTGTGTCCCGCTGTGTCCCCATGTGTCACGCTGTGTCCTCTCTGTGTATCCCTCTGTGTCCTCGCTGTGTCCCCCACTGTGTCCAGGCTGTGACCCGCTGTGTCCCTGTTGTGTCCCCGCTGTGTCCTGCTGTGTCCCCGATGTCCACCGCTGTGTCCCATTGTGTCCCTGCTGTCCGCATGTGTGTCCCCGCTGTCCCCTGCTGTGTCCCTGCTGTGTCCCAGCTGTGTCGTGCTGTGTCCCCGTTGTTCCCCGGTTTGTCCCCACTGTCCACTGCTGTGTCCCTCGCTGTGTACTTCTGTGTCCCGCTCTGTCCCCACGATGTCCCGCTGTGTCCCCCACTGTGTCCCCCGCTGTGTCCCGCTGTATCCCGGTGTGTCCCTCTTTGTCCCCCGCTGTGTCCCGCTGTATCCCGGTGTGTCCCTCTTTGTCCCCCGCTGTGTCCCGCTGTTTCCCACTGTGCCCCTGCTTTGTCCCCACTGTGTCCCACTGTGTTCCCCTCTGTGTCCTGCTGTGTCCCCTGCTGTGTCCCCGCTGTGTCCCGCTGTGTCTCCGCTGTGTAACGCTGTGTCCCCCTTTGTGTCCCTCTGTGCCCTCCGCTGTGTCCCTGCTGTGTCATTTTGTGTCCCGCTGTGTCCCGCTGTGTCCCCTGCTGTGTCCCGCTGTGTACCCGGCTGTGTCCCCCGCTGTGTCCCGCTCTTTCCCCCTGTGTCCCGCTGTGTCCTTGCTGTGTCCCAATTTGTGTCCTGCTGTGTCCCCGTTGTGTAACGCTCTGTCCCCCTTTGTGTCCTGCTGTGTCCCCCGCTGTGTCCCTGCTGTGTCCCTTTTTTTCCCGCTGTGTCCCGCTGTTTACCCGCAGTGTCCTGCTGTGTCACCCCATGTGTCCCACTGTGTCCCGCTGTGTCCCCACTGTGTCCTGCTGTGTCCCCGCTGTGTCCCTTGCTGTGTCCCTCTGTGTTCCCGGCTGTGTCCCCCGCTGTGTCCTGCTTTTTCACTCTGTGCCCTGCTGTGTCCTTGCTGTGTCCCCATTTGTGTCCCGCTGTGTCCTCGCTGGGTCCCCCGCTGTATCCCGCTGTGTCCCCATTTGTCACGCTGTGTACTTGCTGTGTATCCCTCTGTGTCCCGCTGTGTTTTTGCTGTATCCCCCGCTGTGTCCCCGCTGTGACCAGATGTGTCGCTGCTGTGTCCC
>NW_012292518.1:0-3689 GCF_000151885.1 Dipodomys ordii | reverse complement strand
TGTTCCCCTCTGTGTCCTGCTGTGTCCCCTGCTGTGTCCCCACTGTGTCCCGCTGTGTCCCAGCTGTGTAACGCTGTGTCCCCCTTTGTGTCCCGCTGTGTCCCCCGCTGTATCCCTGCTGCGTCCCTTTGTGTCCCACTGTGTCCCGCGGTGTATCCCTCAGTGTCCTGCTGTGTCGTACGATGTGTCCCGCTGTGTCCCCGCTGTGTAACGCTGTGTCCCACTTTGTGTCCCACTGTGTCCCCCGCTGTATCCCTGCTGTGTTCCTTTGTGTCTCACTGTGTCCCGCTGTGTATCCCGCAGTGTCCTGCTGTGTCCAGCGGTGTCCCCGCCTGTGTCCCCCGCTGTGTCCCGCTCTTTGCCACTGTGTCCTGTTGTGTCCTTGCTGTGTCCCCATTTGTGTCCCCCGCTGTGTCCCGCTGTGTCCCCATGTGTCACGCTGTGTCCTCTCTGTGTATCACTCTGTGTCCCACTGTGTCCTCAGTGTGTCCCAAACTGTGTCCCCGATGTGACCCGCTGTGTCCCTGCTGTGTTCCTGCTGTGTCCCGCTGTGTCTCGCTGTGTCCCGCTGTGTCCTCTCTGTGTCCCCAGCTGTGTCCCGCTGTGTCCTCAGCTGTGTCCCTGCTGTGTCCCTGCTGTGTCACGCTGTGTCTCGCTGTGTCCTCTCTGTGTCCCGCTGTGTCGCCGCTGTGTGTCCGCTGTGTCCCGCTGTGTCCCTGGTGTGTCTTCGTTGTGTAACCGCTGAGTCCCTCTGTGTCCCCGCTGTGTCCCACTGTGTTCCCCGCTGTGTCCCAGCTGTGTCCCCGCTGTGTCCTCCTTTGTCCCGCTGTGTCCTCGCTGTGTCCTTCTGTATCCCGCTGTGTCCCCCGCTGTGTCCCCCACTATTTCCCCACTGTGAACCGCTGTGTCCATGCTGTGTCCCGCTGTGTCCTCACTGTGTCTCCGCTGTGTCCCGCTGTCTCCCGCTGTGTCCCGCTGTGTCCTGCTTTGTCCACCTCTGTGTCCCCCGCTGTGTCCCGCTGTGTCCCCGCTGGGTCCCCGCTGTGTCCCCGCTGTGTTCCGCTGTGTCCCTGATGTGTCCTGGCTGTGTAACCTCTATGTCCCTCTGTGTCCCCTCTGTGTCCCATTGTGTCCCGCAGTGTCACCCTATGTCCCCGCTGTGTCATCGCTGTGTCCTTCTGTATCCCGCTGTGTCCTCCCCTGTTTCCCCCACTGTTTCCCCACTGTGACCCACTGTGTCCCGCAGTGTCCCTGCTGTGTCCTCGCTGTATCCGCAGCTGTGTCCCACTGTGTCCCCCGCTGTGTCCCCTCTGTGTCCTCCTGTGTCCCGCTGTGTCCTCGCTGTGTCCTTCTGTGTCCCGCTGTGTCCCCCGCTGTGTCCCCCACTATTTCCCCGCTGTGTTCTGCTGTGTCCCCCGCTGTGTTCCCCGCTGTGTCCCGCTGTGTCCCGCTGTGTCCCCACTGTGGACCCGCTGTGGCCCGCTGTGTCCCTGGTGTCTCTTCGCTGTGTAACATCTATGTCCCTTGTGTCCCCGCTGTGTCCCGCTGTGTCCTGCAGTGTCCCCCTATGTCCACGCAGTGTCCTCGCTGTGTCCTTCTGTATCCCGCTGTGTCCCCCATTATTTCCCCGCTGTGACCCGCAGTGTCCCGCAGTGTCCCTGCTGTGTCCTCTCTGTATCCCCAGCTCTGTCCCACTGTGTCCCCCGCTGTGTCCCCGCCGTGTCCCCGCTGTGTCCTCCTGTGTCCCGCTGTGTCTTCGCTGTGTCCTTCTGTATCCCGCTGTGTCCCCCGCTGTGTCCCCCACTATTTCCCCGCTGTGACCCGCTGTGTCCATGCTGTGTTCCCCGCTGTGTCCCGCTGTGTGTCCCGCTGTGTTCCCCGCTGTGTCCCGTTGTGTCCCGCTGTGTGCCTGCTCTCCCCCAGTGTGTCCCCCGCTGTGTCGCGCTGTGTCCTGCTGTGTCCCCGCTGTGTCCCGATGTGTACCGATGTGTCTGCCTCTGTGTACCCGGCTGTGTCCTGCTGTGTCCCCCGCTGTGTCCTGCTGTGTCCTCGCTGTGTCCCCCGCTGTTTCCCGCTGTTTCCCCCGCTGTGTCCCCCGCTGTGTCCCCAGCTGAGTTCGGCTATGTCCCGCTGTGTTCCCCTGTGTCCCCCGCTGTGTCCCGCTGTGTTCTTTGCTGTGTCCCCCGCTGAGTCCCGCTGTGTCCCCCGCTGTTTACGGCTGTGTCCCACACTGTGTCCCCTGCTGTGTCCCCGCTGTGTCCCCGCTGTATCCCGCTGTGTCCCTGGTGTGTCCTCGCTGTGTAACTGCTGTGTCCATCTGTGTCCCCGCTGTGTCCCACTGTGTCCGTCAGTGTCCCCCTATATCCCCTCTGTGTCCTCGCTGTATCCCCTGTTCTGTCCCACTCTTTCCCCTGCTGTGTCCCCGCTGTGTCCCCGCTGTGTCCTAGCTGTGTCCCGCTGTGTCCCCGTTGTTCCCCGGTTTGTCCCCACTGTCCCCCTCTGTGTCCCTCGCTGTGTACCTCTGTGTCCCGCTCTGTCCTCGCTTTGTCCCCGCGATGTCCCGCTGTGGTCCCTCTGTGTACCCCGCTGTGTCCCATTGTGTCTCGCTGTGTGCCCCCTTTGTTCCCCTCTGTGTTCTGCTGTGTCCCCTGCTGTGTCCCCGCTGTGTCCCGCTGTGTCCCAGCTGTGTAACGCTGTGTCCCCCTTTGTGTTCCGCTGTGTCCCCCGCTGTGTCCCTGCTGTGTCCCTTTGTGTCCCGCTGTGTCCCGTTGTGCACCCCGCAGTGTCCTGCTGTGTCGCCCGATGTGTCCCGCTGTGTCCCGCTGTGTCCCCATGTGTCACGCTGTGTCCTCGCTGTGTCCAGCTGTGTCCCCGCTGTGTCCCACTGTGTCACCCGTTGTGTGCCCCGCTGTGTCCCCCGCTGTGTCCCCACTGTGTGCCGCTGTACCCCGCTGTGTCCCCGGCTGTGACACGCGCTGTGTCCCGCTCTTCCCCGCTGTGTCCCGCTGTGTCCCCGCTGTGGCCACGCTGTGGCCCGCTGTGGCCCTGGTGTCTCTTCGCTGTGTAGCCTCTATGTCCCTCTGTGTCCTCGCTGTGTCCCGCTGTGTCCTGCAGTGTCCCCCCTATGTCTCCGCAGTGTCCTCGCTGTGTCCTTCTATATCCCGCTGTGTCCCCCATTATTTCCCCGCTGTGACCCGCAGTGTCCCGCAGTGTCCCTGCTGTGTCCTCTCTGTATTCCCAGCTCTGTCCCACTGTGTCCCCCGCTGTGTCCCCGCCGTGTCCCCGCTGTGTCCTCCTGTGTCCCGCTGTGTCCTCGCTGTGTCCTTCTGTATCCCGCTGTGTCCCCCGCTGTGTCCCCCACTATTTCCCTGCTGTGACCCGCTGTTTCCATGCTGTGTCCCCCGCTGTGTCCCGCTGTGTCCCGCTGTGTGTCCCGCTGTGTTCCCTGCTGTGTCCCGCTGTGTCCCGCTGTGTCCCGCTGTGTGCCTGCTCTCCCCCGGTGTGTCCCCCGCTGTGTCCCGCTGTGTCCTGCTGTGTCCCCGCTGTGTCCCGATGTGAACCGATGTGTCTGCCTCTGTGTACCCCGCTGTGTCCTGCTGTGTCCCCTGCTGTTTCCTGCTGTGTCCTCGCTGTGTCCCCCATTGTTTCCCGCATGTTTCCCCCGCTGTGTCACCCGCTGTGTCCCCAGC
>NW_012292517.1:0-7618 GCF_000151885.1 Dipodomys ordii | reverse complement strand
GAAGTAGAAGCAGAAAGAGGAGAAGAAGGAGAAGCAGAAGTAGAATCAGAAGAAACAGAAGAAGAAGAAGCAGAAGAAACAGAAGCAAAAGAAACAGAAGAAGGAGAAGAGCAGAAGCAAAAGCAGAAGGAGAAGCAGAAGCAGAAGGAGAAGCAGAAAGAGAAGCAGGAGAAGCAGAAGAAGCAGGAGAAGCAGAAGCAGAAGAAACAGGAGAAGCCGAAGAAGCAGAAGCAGAATCTGAAGCAGAAGGAGAAACAGAAGAAGCACAATCTGAAGCAGAAGCAGAAGAAACAGAAATAGTAGAATAAGCAGAAGCAGAAGCACCAGGAGAAGCAGAAGAAGAAGAAGAAGGAGAAGGCGAAAGAGAAGGATTAGGAGTAGGAGAAGCCAAAGGATAAGCAGAAGCAGAAAGAGACGCAGAAGGAGAAGCAGCAAGACAAGTAGGAGAAGCAGGAGAAGCAGAAGCAGGAGAAGCAGAAGAAACAGAAGACGCAGAAGCAGAATGAGAAGCAGAAGGAGAAATTGAAGCAGAAGCAGAAGGAGAAGCAGAAGAAGCAGTAGCAGGAGAAACAGAAGCAGAAGAAACAGAGGAAGCCCAAGAACCAGAAGGAGAACCTGAAGCAGAAGGAGAAGCAGAAGCAGCAGAAGCTGGAAAAGCAGAAGCAGAAGAAGCTGGAAAAACAGAAGCAGAAGAAACAGAACAAGCGGAAGGAGCAGAAGCAGAACGAGAAGCAGAAGAAGAAGAAGGAGAAAGAGAAGGATTAGGAGTAGGAGGAGCAGAAGCAGAATAAGAAGCAGAAAGAGAAGCAGAAGTCGAAGCAGAAGGAGAAACAGAAGAAGCAGAAGCAGGCGAAACAGAAGCAGAAGAAGAATGAGAAGCACAAGAAGGAGAAATTGAAGGAGAAGGAGAAGGAGACGGAGAAGGAGAAGGAGAAGTAGGAGAAGCAGAAGAAGAAGAAGCAAGAGAAGCAGAAGCAGAAGAAACAGAAGAAGGAGAAGAGCAGAAGCAGATGCAGAAGGAGAAGCAGAAGGAGAAGGAGAAGCAGAAGAAGCAGAAGCTGAAGCAGAAGAAGAAGAAACAGAAAAAGCAGAAGAAGCAGAAGAAGCAGCAGGAGAAGCAGAAGAAGGAGAAAGAGAAAGAGAAGGATTAGGCGTAGGAGAAACAGAAGGATAAGCAGAAGCAGAAAGAGAAGGAGAAGGAGAAGCAGGAGAAGCAGAAGGAGCAGAAGCAGGAGAAGCAGAAGCATAATGAAAGGCAGAAGAAGGAGAAATTGAAACAGAAGAAGATGCAGAAGGAGAAGCAGAAGCATTAGTAGAAGCAGAAGAAGGAGAAGCATAAAAAGAAACAGAAGGAGAAGCAGGAGAAGCAAAAGCAGGAGAAGCAGAATCAGAAGAAATAGAAGAAGGAGAAGAAGCAGAAGCAGAAAGAGAAGCAGAAACAGAAGGAGAAGCAGAAATGGAAGCAGAAGAAGCCGAAGAAGCAAAAGGTGAACCTGAAGCAGAAGGAGAAGCTGGAGAAGCAGAAGAAGAAGAATCTGGAGAAGAAGACGGAGAACCAGAAGGAGAAGCAGAAAGAGAAGCAAAAGCAGAAGGAGAAGCCGAAGAAACAGAAGAAGCAGAAGCAGTAGCAGAAGAAGCTGAAGATGCAGAAGCAGAAAGAGAAGCAGAAGGAATAGCAGAAGAACGAGAAGGAGAAACAGAAGGAGAAGCAGAAGGAGAAGGAGAAGGAGAAGCAGGAAAAGAAGAAGAAGCAGAAGCAGAAGGAGAAGCAGAAGAAGGAGAAGGAGAAGCAGAAGCAGAAGAAGAAGCAGAAGGAAAAACACAAGCAGATGGAGATGCAGAAGGAGAAGCAGGAGAAGCAGAAGAAACAGAAGCAGAAGGAGAAGAAGAAGGAGAAGAAGCAGAAGCAGAAGAAGCAGAAGCAGAAATAGAAAGAGAAGCCGACGAAGAGAAGCAGAACGAGAAGCAGGAGAAGCAGAAGAAGCAGAAGCGGGAGAAGCAGAAGAAGAAGAAACAGAAGAAGGAGAAGGAGCAGAAGGAGAAGCAGAAAGAAAAGCAGGAAAAGCAGAAGAACAGACGCACTAGAAGCAGAAGCAGTAAACAGGAGAAGGACAAGAAGCAGAAGCAGAAGGAGAAGCAGAAACAGAAGGAGAAGCAGAAAGAGAAAGAGGGGAAGAAGAAGAAGCAGAAGCAGGAGAAGCAGAAGCATAAGAATCCGAAGAAGCAGAAGCAGAACCTGAAGCAGAAGGAGAAGCAGGAGAAGCAGAAGAAGCCGAATCTGGAGAAGCAGAATGAGAAGCTGAAGTAGAAGCAGAAGCAGAAGAAGAAAGAGAATCAAAAGCAGAAGGAGAAGCAGAAGAAACAGAAGAAGAAGAAGCAGTAGCAGTTGCAGCAGAAGCAGAAGGAAAAGGAAAAGCAGAAGAACGAGAAGGAGAAGGAGAAACAGAAGGAGAAGCAGAAGGAGAATCAGGAGAAGCAGAAGAAGGAGAAGGAGAAGCAGAAGGAGAAACAGAAGCAGAAGAAGCAGCAGAAGGAGAAGCAGAAGCAGAAGAAGATGCATAAGGAGAAGCAGGAGAAGCAGAAGAAGCAGAAGCAGAAGGAGAAGTAGAAGTAGGAGAAGGAGAAGGAAGAGCCTCAGAAGCAATAGGAGAAGCAGAAGGAGAAGCAGAAGCAGAATGAGAAGCAGAAAGAGAAGCAGTAGAAGCAGAAGAAGCAGGAAAACAAGAAGAAGAAGAAAGAGAAGAAGAAGAAGAAGAAGAAGAAGAAGAAGAAGAAGAAGAAGAAGAAGAAGAAGAATTAGAAGAAGAAGAAGATGAAGAAGAAGAAGAAGAAAAAGAAGAAGAAGAAGAAGAAGAAGAAGAAAAAGAAGAAGAAGAAGAAGAAGAAGAAGAAGAAGAAGAAGAAGAAGAAGAAGAAGAAGAAGAAGAAGAAGAAGAAGAAGGAGAAGGAGAAGCATAAGGAGAAGAAGTAGAAGCAGAAGAAGCAGAAGCAGGAGAAGCAGAAGCAGGAGAAAAAGAATAAGCATAGGAAGAAGAATCAGAGGGAGTAGCAGAAGAAGGAGCATTAGCAGCAGAAAGAGAAGTAGAAGGAGAATCAGAAGGAGAAGCAGTAGAAGGAGTAGCAGAAGCAGAAGAAGCAGCAGAAGGAGAAGCAGAAGCAGAAGAGGATGCAGAAGGAGAAGCAGGAGAAGCAGAAGAAGCAGTTGCAGAAGGAGAAGCAGAAGTAGGAGAAGGAGAAGGATAAGGAAGTGCAAGAGATGCAATAGGAGAAGCAGAATGAGAAGCAGAAGCAGAATGAGAAGCAGAGAGAGAGAAGAGAGAGAAGAAGAAGAGAAGAAGAAGAAGAAGAAGAAGAAGAAGAAGAAGAAGAAGAAGAAGAAAAAGAAGAAGAAGAAGAGGAAGAAGAAGAACAAGCAGCAGCATAAGGAGAAGCATAAGGAGAAGCATAAGGAGAAGCAGTAGAAGCAGAAGCAGGAGAACCAGAAACAGAAGAAAAAGAATAAGCAAAAGAAGCAGAAGCAGAAGCAGTGGGAGAAGCAGAAGAAGGAGAAGGAGAAGGAGCAGCAGAAGGAGAAGGAGAAGCAGAAAGAGAAGCAGAAACAGAAGGAGATCAAGAAGGAGAAGCAGGAGAATCAGAAGAAGCAGAAGTAGAAGCAGAAAGAGGAGAAGAAGGAGAAGCAGAAGTAGAATCAGAAGAAACAGAAGAAGAAGAAGAAGAAGAAGAAGAAGAAGAAGAAGAAGAAACAGAAGCAAAAGAAACAGAAGAAGGAAAAGAGCAGAAGCAGAAGCAGAAGGAGAAGCAGAAGAAGAAGGAGAAGCAGAAAAAGATGCAGGAGAAGCAGAAGAAGCAGGAGAAGCCGAAGCAGAAGAAACAGGAGAAGCCGAAGAAGCAGAAGCAGAATCAGAAGCAGAAGGAGAAACAGAAGAAGCACAATCTGAAGCAGAAGCAGAAGAAACAGAAACAAGAGCAGAAGCAGAAGCAGAAGGAGAAGAAGAAGCAGAAGGAGAAGCAGAAAGAGAAGCAGGAGAAGCAGAAGAAGCAGGAGAAGCAGAAGCAGAAGAAACAGGAGAAGCCGAAGAAGCAGAAGCAGAATCTGAAGCAGAAGGAGAAACAGAAGAAGAAGAAGAAGGAGAAGGCGAAAGAGAAGGATTAGGAGTAGGAGAAGCCAAAGATAAGCAGAAGCAGAAAGAGACGCAGAAGGAGAAGCAGCAAGACAAGTAGGAGAAGCAGGAGAAGCAGAAGCAGGAGAAGCAGAAGAAACAGAAGACGCAGAAGCAGAATGAGAAGCAGAAGGAGAAATTGAAGCAGAAGCAGAAGCAGAAGGAGAAGCAGAAAGAGAAGCAGAAGTAGCAGTAGCAGGAGAAACAGAAGCAGAAGAAACAGAGGAAGCCCAAGAACCAGAAGGAGAACCTGAAGCAGAAGGAGAAGCAGAAGCAGCAGAAGCTGGAAAAGCAGAAGCAGAAGAAGCTGGAAAAACAGAAGCAGAAGAAACAGAACAAGCAGAAGAAGCAGACGGAGAACGAGAAGCAGAAGAAGAAGAAGGAGAAAGAGAAGGATTAGGAGTAGGAGGAGCAGAAGCAGAATAAGAAGCAGAAAGAGAAGCAGAAGTCGAAGCAGAAGGAGAAACAGAAGAAGCAGAAGCAGGAGAAACAGAAGCAGAAGAAGAATGAGAAGCACAAGAAGGAGAAATTGAAGGAGAAGGAGAATGAGACGGAGAAGGAGAAGGAGAAGTAGGAGAAGCAGAAGAAGAAGAAGCAGGAGAAGCAGAAGCAGAAGAAGCAGAAGAAGGAGAAGAGCAGAAGCAGAAGCAGAAGGAGAAGCAGAAGCAGAAGGAGAAGCAGAAGAAGCAGAAGCTGAAGCAGAAGAAGAAGAAACAGAAAAAGCAGAAGAAGCAGAAGAAGCAGCAGGAGAAGGAGAAGGAGAAAGAGAAGGATTAGGCGTAGGAGAAACAGAAGGATAAGCAGAAGCAGAAAGAGAAGGAGAAGGAGAAGCAGGAGAAGCAGAAGGAGCAGAAGCAGGAGAAGCAGAAGCATAATGAAAGGCAGAAGAAGGAGAAATTGAAACAGAAGAAGATGCAGAAGGAGAAGCAGAAGCATTAGTAGAAGCAGAAGAAGGAGAAGCAGAAGGAGAAGCATAAAGAGAAACAGAAGGAGAAGCAGGAGAAGCAAAAGCAGGAGAAGCAGAATCAGAAGAAATAGAAGAAGGAGAAGAAGCAGAAGCAGAAAGAGAAGCAGAAACAGAAGGAGAAGCAGAAATAGAAGCAGAAGAAGCCGAAGAAGCAAAAGGAGAACCTGAAGCAGAAGGAGAAGCTGGAGGAGCAGAAGAAGAAGTATCTGGAGAAAAAGAAGGAGAACCAGAAGGAGAAGCAGAAGCAGAAAGAGAAGCAAAAGCAGGAGAAGCAGAAGAAACAGAAGAAGCAGAATCAGTAGCAGAAGAAGCTGAAGATGCAGAAGCAGAAAGAGAAGCAGAAGGAATAGCAGAAGAACGAGAAGGAGAAACAGAAGGAGAAGCAGAAGGAGAAGCAGAAGGAGAAGCAGGAATAGAAGAAGAAGCAGAAGCAGACGGAGAAGCAGAAGAAGGAGAAGGAGAAGCAGAAGCAGAAGAAGAAGCAGAAGGAAAAGCACAAGCAGAAGGAGATGCAGAAGGAGAAGCAGGAGAAGCAGAAGAAACAGAAGCAGAAGGAGAAGAAGAAGGAGAAGAAGCAGAAGCAGAAGAAGCAGAAGCAGAAATAGAAAGAGAAGCCGACGAAGAGAAGCAGAACGAGAAGCAGGAGAAGCCGAAGAAGCAGAAGCGGGAGAAGCAGAAGAAGAAGAAACAGAAGAAGGAGAAGGAGCAGAAGGAGAAGCAGAAAGAGAAGCAGGAAAAGCAGAAGAAGCAGAAGCACTAGAAGCAGAAGCAGAAAACAGGAGAAGGACAAGAAGCAGAAGCAGAAGGAGAAGCAGAAAGAGAAAGAGGGGAAGCAGAAGAAGAAGAAGCAGGAGAAGCAGAAGCATAAGAATCCGAAGAAGCAGAAGCAGAATCTGAAGCAGAAGGAGAAGCAGGAGAAGGAGAAGAAGCAGAATCTGGAGAAGCAGAATGAGAAGCTGAAGTAGAAGCAGAAGCAGAAGAAGAAAGAGAATCAAAAGCAGAAGGAGAAGCAGAAGACACAGAAGAAGTAGAAGCGGTAGCAGTTGCAGCAGAAGCAGAAGGAGAAGCAGAAGGAAAAGCAGAAGAACGAGAAGGAGAAGGAGAAACAGAAGGAGAAGCAGAAGGAGAATCAGGAGAAGCAGAAGAAGCAGAATCTGGAGAAGCAGAATGACAAGCTGAAGGAGAAGCAGAAGCAGAGAGAATCAAAAGCAGAAGGAGAAGCAGAAGAAACAGAAGAAGCAGAAGCAGTAGCAGTTACAGCAAAAGCAGAAGGAGAAGCAGAAGGAAAAGCAGGAGAACGAGAAGGAGAAGGAGAAACAGAGGCAGAAGCAGAAGAAGAAGAAGCAGAAGAAAGAGCATAAGGACAAGCACAAGCAGAAGGAGATGCAGAACGAGAAGCAGGAGAAGCAGAAGAAGCAGAAGATGAAGGAGAAGCAGAAGTAGGAGAAGGAGAAGGAGGAGAAGCAGAAGCAGAAGGAGAAGCAGAAGCGGAATGAGAAGCAGAAAGAGAAGCAGGAGAAGCACAATA
Source organism: Dipodomys ordii (assembly GCF_000151885.1). Lineage (NCBI taxonomy): Eukaryota > Metazoa > Chordata > Mammalia > Rodentia > Heteromyidae > Dipodomys > Dipodomys ordii. The sequence goes on along the minus strand of NW_012292517.1, from coordinate 963 downwards.
TGCAGAAGCAGGAGAAGCCGAAAGAGAAGAAGCAGAAGAAGCAGAAACAGAGGCAGAAGTAGAAGCAGAAGCAGAAGAAGAAGCAGCAGAAGAAGTAGAACCAGAAATTCAGGAAGGAGAAACAGAAGAAGCAGAAGCAGAAGCAGAAGGAAAAGCAAAAAGAGAAGCAGAAGAAGAAGTAGAAGAAGCAGCAGAAGGAGAAGCAACAGAAGAAGCAGAAAAAGAAGTAGGAGAAGCAGAAGCAGAAAGAGAAGTAGAAGCAGAAGGAGCAGAAGAAGCAGAAGCAGAAGAAGAAGCAGTAGAAGCATGAGAAGCAGAAGCAGGAGAAGCAGAAGAAAAAGAAGAAGCATAAGAAGCAGAAGCAGAGGGAGACACAGAAGAAGGAGAAGGAGCAGCAGAAGGTGAATCAGAAGGAGATGCAGAAGCAGAAAAAGAAGCAGAAACAGAAGGAGAAAAGAAGGAGAAGTTGGAGAATCAGAAGAAGCAGAAGAAGAAGCAGAAAGAGAAGCAGAAGAAGGAGAAGGAGAAGCAGAACGAGAAGGACAAGCAGGACAAGCAGAAGAAGCAGAAGACGCAGAAGCAGAATGAGCAGCAGAAGGAGAAATTGAAGCAGAAGCAGAAGGAGAAGCAGAAGCAGAAGGAGAAGCAGAAGAAGGAGAACGACAAGCAGAAAGAGAAGCAGAACGAGAAGCAGGAGAAGCAGAAGCAGGAGAAGCAGAAGCAGAAGAAACAGAAGGAGAAGAAGCAGAAGCAGAAGGAGAAGCAGAAACAGAAGGAAAAGCAGAAAGAGAAGCAGGAGAAGCAGAAGAAGCAGCAGCAGGAGAAGCAGAAGCAGAAGAAGCCGAAGAAGCAGAAGCAGAACCTGAAGCAGAAGGAGAAGCAGAAGAAGCAGAATCTGGAGAAGCAGAAGGAGAAGCAGAAGCAGAAAGAGAAGCAAAAGCAGAAGGAGAAGCAGAAGGAGAA
>NW_012292516.1:0-7620 GCF_000151885.1 Dipodomys ordii | reverse complement strand
AACTGATGAAGGAGGATCAATAGTGTAGGTAGATGCTGAATGAGAAGCTTATGAGAAGCATGTAAAGCAGAAGAAGCAGAAGCAGGAGAAGCAGAAGCAGAAGAAACAGGATGAAGGACAAGAAGCAGTAGCAGAAGGAGAAGCAGTATCAGAAGGAGAAGCAGAATGAGAAGGATGGGAAGCAGAAGATGCAGAAGCAGGAAAAGCAGAAGCATAAGAATCTGAAGAAGCAGAAGCAGAACCTGAAGCAGAAGGAGAAGCAGGAGAAGCAGAAAAAGCAGATTCTTGAGAAGCTGAATGGCAAGCTGAAGGAGAAGCAGAAGCAGAAAGAGAATCAAAAGAAGAAGGAGAAGCAGAAGAAACAGAAGAAGCAGAAGCAGTAGCAGTTGCAGCAGAAGCAGAAGGAGAAGCAGAAGGAAAAGTAGAAGCAGGAGAAGGAGAAGGAGAAACAGAAGAAGAAGCAGAAGGAGAAGTTGAAGGAGAAGCAGAAGAAGCAGAAGGAGAAGCAGAAGGAGAAGCAGAAGCAGAAAAAGATGCAGAAGGAGAAGCTGGAGAAGCAGAAGAAGCAGAAGCTGAAAGAGAAGTAGAAGTAGTAGAAGGAGAAGGAAGAGCAGCAGAAGCAATAAGAGAAGCAGAAGGAGAAGCAGAAGCAGAATGAGAAGCAGAAGAAACAGAAGATGCAGGAATAGCAGAAGCAGAAGAATGAGAAGAAGTAGAAGTAGAAGAAGAAGAAGAAGAAGAAGAAGAAGAAGAAGAAGAAGAAGAAGAAGCAGAAGCGGGAGAAGCAGAAGCAGAAGCAGAAGAAGAAGAAGAAGAAGAAGAAGAAGAAGAAGAAGAAGAAGAAGAAGAAGAAGAAGAAGAAGAAGAAGAAGAAGAAGAAGAAGAAGAAGAAGAAGAAGAAGAAGAAGAAGAAGAAGAAGAAGGAGAAGGAGAAGAAGGAGAAGCATAAGGAGAAGCAGTAGAAGCAGAAGAAGCAGAAGTAGGAGAAGCAGAAGAAAAAGAATAAGCATAAGAAGCAGAATCAGAGGGAGTAGGAGAAGACGGAGAAGGAGCAGCAAAAGGAGAAGCAGAAGGAGAAGAAGATGCAGAAGGAGAAGCAGAAGAAGAAGAAGCAGAAGGGGAAGCAGAAGTAGGAGAAGGAGAAGGAGAAGGAAGGGCAGCAGAAGCAATAGGAGAAGCAGAAGGAGAAGTAGAAGCAGAATGAGAAGCAGAAAGAGAAGCAGTAGAAGCAGAAGAAGCAGGAAAAGCAGAAGCAGACGAAAGAGAAGAAGATGAAGAAGAAGAAGAAGACGACGAAGAAGAAGAAGCAGCAGCAGCATAAGGAGAAGCGTAAGGAGAAGTAGTAGAAGCAGAAGAAGCAGAATCAGGAGAAGCAGAAGCGGAAGAAAAAGAATAAGCAAAAGAAGCAGAAGAAGAAGCAGTGGGAGAAGCAGAAGAAGGAGAAGGAGCAGCAGATGGAGAAGCAGAAGCAGAAAGAGAAGTAGGAACAGAAGGAGAACAAGAAGGAGAAGCAGGAGAATCAGAAGAAGCAGAAGTAGAAGCAGAAAGAGGAGAAGAAGGAGAAGCAGAAGTAGAATCAGAAGAAACAGAAGAAGAAGAAGCAGAAGAAACAGAAGCAAAAGAAACAGAAGAAGGAGAAGAGCAGAAGCAGAAGGAGAAGCAGAAAGAGAAGCAGGAGAAGTAGAGGAAGCAGAAGCAGAAGAAACAGGAGAAGCCGAAGAAGCAGAAGCAGAATCTGAAGCAGGAGAAACAGAAGAAGCACAATGTGAAGAAGAAGCAGAAGAAACAGAAATAGTACAATAAGCAGAAGCAGAAGCAGCAGGAAAAGCAGAAGAAGAAGAAGGAGAAGGCGAAAGAGAAAGATTAGGAGTAGGAGAAGCAAAAGGATAAGCAGAAGCGGAAAGAGACGCAGAAGAAGAAGCAGAACGAGAAGTAGGAGAAGCAGAAGAAGCAGAAGAAGGAGAAGAAGAAGGAGAACCAGAAGGAGAAGCAGAAGCAGAAAGAGAAGCAAAAGCAGAAGGAGAAGCAGAAGGAGAAGCAGAAGAAACAGAAGAAGCAGAGGCAGTAGCAGAAGAAGCAGAAGATGCAGAAGCAGAAGGAGAAGCACAAGGAAAAGCAGAAGAAAGAGAAGGAGAAGTAGAAACAGAAGGAGAAGCAGAAAGAGAAGCAGAAGAAGGAGCAGGAGACGGAAAAGCAGCAGGAGAAGCAGAAAGAGCAGCAGAAGGAGAAGCAGGAGATACTGAAACAGGAGAAGCAGAAGTAGAAGAATCAGGAGAAGGACAAGAAGCAGAAGGAGAAGCAGAAAGAGAAGGAGGGGAAGCAGAAGAAGCAGAAGCAGGAGAAGCAGAAGCATAAGAATCCGAAGAAGCAGAAGCAGAACCTGAAGCAGAAGGAGAAGCAGGAGAAGCAGAAGAAGCAGAATCTGGAGAAGCAGAATGACAAGCTGAAGGAGAAGCAGAAGCAGAAAGAGAATCAAAAGCAGAAGGAGAAGCAGAAGAAACAGAAGAAGTAGAAGCAGTAGCAGTTGTAGCTGAAGCAGAAAGAGAAGCCGAAGGAAAAGCAGAAGAACAAGAAGGAGAAGGAGAAACAGAAGGAGAAGCAGAAGGAGAAGCAGAAAGAGAAGCAGGTAAAGCAGAAGAAGAAGAAGCAGAAGGAGAAGCAGAAGAAGGAGAAGGAGAAGCAGAAGCAGAAGAAGATGCAGAAGGAGAAGCAGGAGAAGCAAAAGAAGCAGAAGCAGAAGGAGAAGCAGGAAAAGCAGAAGAAGCAGAAGCAAAAGAAGGAGCAGCAGAAGAAGAAGGAACATAAGGACAAGCACAAGCAGAAGGAGATGCAGAAGGAGAAACAGGAGAAACAGGAGAAACAGAAGAAGCAGAAGCTGAAGGAGAAGCAGAAGTAGGAGAAGGAGAAGGAGGAGAAGCAGAAGGAGAAGGAGAAGCAGAAGCGGAATGAGAAGCAGAAAGAAAAGCAGGAGATGCTCAAGAAGCAGAAGCAGGAGAAACCGAAAGAGAAGAAGCAGAAGAAGCAGAAACAGAATCAGAATTAGAAGCAGAAGCAGAAGGAGAAGCAGCAGAACAAGTAGAACCAGAAATTCAGGCAGGAGAAACAGAAGAAGCAGAAGCAGAAAGAGAAGCAAAAAGAGAAGCAGAAGGAGAAGTAGAAGAAGCAGCAGAAGGAGAAGCAGCAGAAGAAGCAGAAAAACAAGCAGGAGAAGCAGAAGCAGAAAGAGAAGTAGAAGCAGAAGAAGCAGAAGCAGAAGAAGAAGCAGTAGAAGCATAAGAAGCAGAAGCAGGAGAAGCAGAAGCAGAAGAAGAAGAAGAAGCGTAAGAAGCAGAAGCAGAAGCAGAGGGAGAAACAGAAGAAGGAGAAGGAGCAGCAGAAGGTGAAGCAGAAGGAGATGGAGAAGCAGAAAGAGAAGCAGAAACAGAAGGAAAATTAGAAGGATTAGTTGGAGAATCAGAAGAAGCAGAAGCAGAAAGAGAAGCAGAAGAAGGCGAAGGAGAAGCAGAAGCAGAGGAAAGGAAGGAGAAGCAGAAGAAGCAGAAGCGGGAGAAGCAGAAGAAGAAGAAGAAGGAGAAGAAGAAGAAGAAATAGAAGAAGAAGAAGAAGAAGAAGAAGAAGAAGAAGAAGAAGAAGAAGAAGAAGAAGAAGAAGAAGAAGAAGATGAAGAAGAAGAAAGAGAAGGAGAAGGAGCAGAAGGAGAAGCAGAAGCAGAAGGAGAAGCAGAAAGACAAGGAGAAGAAGCAGTAGCAGGAGAAGCAGAAGCACAAGAAACAGAAGAAGCTGAAGAAGCAGAAGCAGGACCTGAAGCAGAAGAAACAGAACAAGCAGAAGAAGCAGTAGCAGAAGCAGAATGAGAAGCAGAAGAAGAAGAAGGAGAAGGAGAAAGAGTAGGATTAGGAGTAGGAAGAGCAGAAGGAGAATCAGAAGCAGAAGGAGCAGCAGAAGGAGAAGCAGAAGGAGAAGCAGAAGAAGGAGAAGCAGAAGCAGAAGAAGCAGCAGAAGGAGATGCAGAAGCAGAAGAAGATGCAGAAGGAGAAGCAGAAGAAGCAGAAGCAGAAGGAGAAGCAGAAGTAGCAGAAGGAGAAGGAGAAGGAAGGGCAGCAGAAGCAATAGGAGAAGCAGAAGGAGAAGCAGAAGCAGAATGAGAAGCAGAAAGAGAAGCAGTAGAAGCAGAAGAAGCAGGAAAGGCAGAAGCAGACGAAAGAGAAGAAGAAGAAGAAGAAGAAGAAGAAGAAGAAGAAGAAGAAGAAGAAGAAGAAGAAGAAGAAGAAGAAGAAGAAGAAGAAGAAGAAGAAGAAGAAGAAGCAAAAGCATAAGGAGAAGCATAAGGAGAAGCATAAGGAGAAGCAGTAGAAACAGAAGAAGCAGAAGCAGGAGAAGCAGAAGCAGAAGAAAAAGAATAAGCAAAAGAAGCAGAAGCGGAAGCACTGGAAGAAGCAGAAGCAGAAGGAGAAGGAGCAGCAGAAGGAGAAGCAGAAGCAGAAAGAGAAGCAGAAACAGAAGGACAACAAATGGAGAAGCAGGAGAAGCAGAAGAAGCAGAAGTAGAATCAGAAGAAACAGAAAAAGAAGAAGCAGAAGAAACAGAAGCAAAAGAAACAGAAGAAGGAGAAGAGCAGAAGCAGAAGCAGAAGGAGATGCAGAAGGAGAAGCAGAAAGAGAAGCAGGAGAAGTAGAGGAAGCAGAAGCAGAAGAAACAGGAGAAGCCGAAGAAGCAGAAGCAGAATCTGAAGCAGGAGAAACAGAAGAAGCACAATGTGAAGAAGAAGCAGAAGAAACAGAAATAGTACAATAAGCAGAAGCAGAAGCAGCAGGCAAAGCAGAAGAAGAAGAAGGAGAAGGCGAAAGAGAAAGATTAGGAGTAGGAGAAACAGATGGATAAGCAGAAGCAGAAAGAGACGCAGAAGGAGAAGCAGCACGAGAAGTAGGAGTAGCAGGAGAAGCAGAAAAAACAGAAGCAGGAGAAGAAGAAGGAGAACCAGAAGGAGAAGCAGAAGCAGTAAGAGAAGCAAAAGCAGAAGGAGAAGCATAAAGAGAAGCAGAAGAAGCAGAGGCAGTAGCAGAATAAGCAGAAGATGCAGAAGCAGAAGGAGAAGCACAAGGAAAAGCAGAAGAACTGGAAGGAGAAGGAGAAACAGAAGGAGAAGCAGAAAGAGAAGCAGAAGAAGGAGCAGGAGACGGAAAAGCAGCAGGAGAAGCAGAAAGAGCAGCAGAAGGAAAAGCTGGAGATACAGAAACAGGAGAATCAGAAGTAGATGAATCAGGAGAAGGACAAGAAGCAGAAGCAGAAGGAGAAGCAGAAACAGAAGGAGAAGCAGAAAGAGAAGGAGGGGAAGCAGAAGAAGCAGAAGCAGGAGAAGCAGAAGCATAAGAATCCGAAGAAGTAGAAGCAGAACCTGAAGCAGAAGGAGAAGCAGGAGAAGCAGAAGAAGCAGAATCTGGAGAAGCAGAATGACAAGCTGAAGGAGAAGCAGAAAGAGAATCAAAAGCAGAAGGAGAAGCAGAAGAAACAGAAGAAGTAGAAGCAGTAGCAGTTTTAGCTGAAGCAGAAGGAGAAGCCGAAGGAAAAGCAGAAGAACAAGAAGGAGAAGGAGAAACAGAAGAAGGAGAAGGAGAAGCAGAAGCAGAAGAAGATGCAGAAGGAGAAGCAGGAGAAGAAGAAGAAGCAGAAGAAGCAGGAAAAGCAGAAGAAGCAGAAGCAAAAGAAGGAGAAGGGGAAGCAGAAGAAGAAGAAGGAGCATAAGTACAAGCACAAGCAGAAGGAGATGCAGAAGGAGAAGCAGGAGAAACAGAAGAAGCAGAAGCTGAAGGAGAAGCTGAAGTAGGAGAAGGAGGAGGAGGAGAAGCAGAAGGAGAAGCAAAAGAGGAATGAGAAGCAGAAAGAAAAGCAGGAGATGCACAAGAAGCAGAAGCAGGAGAAGCCGAAAGAGAAGAAGCAGAAGAAGCAGAAACAGAAGCAGAAGTAGAAGCAGAAGCAGAAGGAGAAGCAGCAGAACAAGTAGAACCAGAAATTCAGGCAGGAGAAACAGAAGAAGCAGAAGCAGAAAGAGAAGCAAAAAGAGAAGCAGAAGGAGAAGTAGAAGAAGCAGCAGAAGGAGAAGCAGCAGAAGAAGCAGAAAAACAAGCAGGAGAAGCAGAAGCAGAAAGAGAAGTAGAAGCAGAAGAAGCAGAAGCAGAAGAAGAAGCAGTAGAAGCATAAGAAGCAGAAGCAGGAGAAGCAGAAGAAGAAGAAGAAGAAGAAGAAGAAGAAGAAGAAGAAGCAGAAGCAGAAGCAGAGGGAGAAACAGAAGAAGGAGAAGGAGCAGCAGAAGGTGAAGCAGAAGGAGATGGAGAAGCAGAAAGAGAAGCAGAAACAGAAGGAGAAGAAGAAGGATTAGTTGGAGAATCAGAAGAAGCAGAAGCAGAAAGAGAAGAAGCAGAAGAAGAAGGAGAAGCAGAAGCAGAGGAAAGGAAGGAGAAGCAGAAGAAGCAGAAGCGGGAGAAGCAGAAGAAGAAGAAGGAGAAGAAGAAGAAGAAGAATAAATAGAAGAAGAAGAAGAAGAAGAAGAAGAAGAAGAAGAAGAAGAAGAAGAAGAAGAAGAAGAAGAAGAAGAAGAAGAAGAAGAAGAAGAAGAAGAAGAAGAAGAAGAAGAAGAAGAAGAGGAAGAAGAAGAAGAAGAACGAGAAGGAGAAGGAGCAGAAGGAGAAGCAGAAGCAGAAGGAGAAGCAGAAAGATAAGGAGAAGAAGCAGTAGCAGGAGAAGCAGAAGCACAAGAAACAGAAGAAGCTGAAGAAGCAGAAGCAGGACTGAAGCAGAAGAAACAGAACAAGCAGAAGAAGCAGTAGCAGAAGCAGAACGAGAAGCAGAAGAAGAAGAAGTAGAAGGAGAAAGAGTAGGATTAGGAGTAGGAAGAGCAGAAGGAGAATCAGAAGCAGAACGAGAAGCAGAAGGAGCAGCAGAAGGAGAAGCAGAAGAAGGAGAAGTAGAAGCAGAAGAAGTAGTAGAAGGAGAAGTAGAAGAAGATGTAGAAGGAGAAGTAGAAGAAGTAGAAGAAGTAAAAGTAGAAGGAGAAGCAGAAGTAGGAGAAGGAGAAGGAGAAGGAAGGTTCAGCAGAAGCATTAGGAGAAGCAGAAGGAGAAGTAGTAGTAGAATGAGAAGCAGAAAGAGAAGCAGTAGAAGCAGAAGAAGTTGGAAAGGCAGAAGAAGATGATGTAGAAGAAGAAGAAGAAGAAGAAGTAGAAGAAGAAGAAGAAGAAGAAGAAGAAGAAGAAGAAGAAGAAGAAGAAGAAGAAGAAGAAGAAGAAGAAGAAGAAGAAGAAGAAGAAGAAGAAGAAACATAAGGAGAAGCATAAGGAGAAGCAGAAGGAGAAGCATAAGGAGAAGCAGTGGAAGCAGAAGAAGCAGAAGCAGGAGAAGCAGAAGCAGAAGAAAAAGAATAAGCAAAAGAAGCAGAAGCAGAAGCAGCAGAAGAAGCAGAAGAAGAAGACGGAGAAGGCAAGAGAGAAGGATTAGGAGTAGGAGGAGCAAAAGGATAAGCAGAAGCAGAAAGAGACGCAGAAGGAAAAGCAGCACGAGAAGTAGGAGAAGCAGGAGAAGCAGAAGCAGGAGAAGCAGAAGAAACAGAAGACGCAGAAGCAGAAT
>NW_012292515.1:0-7621 GCF_000151885.1 Dipodomys ordii | reverse complement strand
GCAGGGACACAGCGGGGGACTTTTTGCTGGGACACAGCAGGAAACAGCGAGGGACACAGCGGGACACAGCGGGGGACACAGAGGGGTACACAGCGGGACACAGCGGGGGACAAAGCAGGACACTACCGGGGACACAGCGAGGACACTGCTGGACACTGCGGGAGACACAACGCGGACACAGCGGGACACTGCAAAACACAGCGGGACACAGCAGGGGACACAGCGGGACACAGCGGGGGACACAGCGGGACACAGCAGGGGACACGGGGGGACAAAGCGGGACACAGCGGGGGACACAGCGACGACAAAGCGGGACACAGCGGCGACACAGCGGGACTCAGCAGGGTCACAGCGCGACACAGCGGGACACAGCGGGGGACACAGGGGGTACAAAGCGGGACAGAGCGGGATACACAGCGAGGACACAGCGGGACACAGCGGGGACACAGCGGGACTCAGATGGGGACAAAGCAGTACACAGCGGGACACAGCGGCGCACAGCAGGGACACAGTGGGGGACAGAGCGGGACACACAGGAAACAGCGGGAGACACAGCAGGACACAGCGGGGGACACAGAGGGGAACACAGCGGAACACAGCGGGGGACACAGTGGGAAAGAACAGGGGACACAGCAGAGGACACAGAGGGACACAGCGGTACAGAGCGGGGGACACAGGGGAGACACAGCGGGACACAGCGGGGGACACAGCGAGGACACATTGGGACACATCGGGGACACAGCGGGACTCAGCGGGGGACACAGCAGTACACAGCGGGACACAGCGGGACACAGCGGGGCACAGCAGGAACACAGCGGGGGACAGAGCGGGACACAGCGAGACACAGCAGGGGACACAGAAGGACACAGCGTGGGACAAAGCGGAAGACAGCGGGGGACACAGCGAGGACACAGCGGGACACAGCGGGGACACAGCCGGACACAACGGGGGACACAGCGAAGACACAGCGGGACACAGAGGGGGACACAGCGGGGGACACAGAAGGACACAGCGTGGGACAAAGCGGAAGACAGCGGGGGACACAGCGAGGACACAGCGGGACACAGCGGTGACACAGCGGGGGAAACAGTGGGACACAGCGAGAGATAGAGCAGGGGACACAGGTGGGACACACCGGGACACAGCGGGGGACACAGCGAGGACACAGCGGGGACACAGCGGGGACACAGCGGGGACACAGTGGGACTCAGGGGGGGACACAGCAGTACACAGCGGGACACAGCGGGACACAGCGGGGGACACAGAGGGGTACTCAGTGGGACACAGCGGGGGAAAGAGCGGGACTCAGCGGGGGACACAGCGAAGACACAGCGGGACACAGAGGAGAGACAGCGGGGACTCAGCGGGAGACACAGCGGGGGACAAAACGGGACACCACGGAACACAGCGGGACACACCGGGAAACAGCGGTGATCCTGCGGGGACACAGCTGGACACAGCGGGGGACAAAGCGGGACACCTTGGGACACAGTGTGACACAGCGGGACACAGGGGGGACACTGCGGGTACACAGCGGGACAAAGCAGGGGACACAGCGGGACACAGCGGGGGACCCATCGAGGACACAGCGGGACACAGCGGAGTACACGGCGAGGACACAGCGGGGGACACAGCGGGGGACACAGCGGGGGACACAGCGGGGGACACAGCGGGACCCAGCGGGACACAGCGTCCATACAGTGGGGACACAGCGTTACACAGCGTGGTACACAGCTGTGGACACAACGGGACACAGTGGGGGCACAGCGGGACACAGTGGGACACAGCGGGGACAAAGCGTGAGACACTGCGGGGGACAGAGCGGGAGACAGTGGGGGACACAGCGAGGACACAGCGGGACACAGCGCGGACACAGCGGGGACTCAGTGGGGGACACAGCGGGGGACAAAGCGGGACACCACGGAACACAGCGGGACACAGCGGGACACAGTGGGGGACACAGCGGGACACAGTGAGGGACAGAGCATGGAACACAGCGAGACACAGCGGGGACAAAGCTGGACACAGCGGGGACACAGCGGGGAAACAGCGTGACACAGCGAAACACAGCGTGGCACACAGCGGGGGACACAGCGGGACACAGCGGGACACAGCTTGGGACACCGCGGGGACACAGCGGGACACAGCAGGGGACACAGCGGGACACCCCGAGGACACAGCGGGACACAGAGGCGACGCAGAGGGGAATCAGTGGGGGACACAGCGGGGGACAAAGCGGGACTCCACAGAACACAATGTGACACCGCGGGGACACAGCAGGGACACAGCAGGGACATAGCGGGGGAGACAGCGAGGCACATCGGGACACAGCGGGGGACACAGCAGGACCCAGTGGGGGACACAGCGGGGGACACAGCGGGACACAGTGGGGGACACAGGGAGGACACAGAGGGACCCAGCGGGACCCAGCGTCGATACAGTGGGGACACAGCGGGACACAGCGGTATACACAGCTGGGGACACAACGGGACACAGCGGGGGACACAGCGAGGACACAGCAGAACACAGCGTGGGAAACAGCGAGGACACAGCGGGACACAGCGAGACACAGCGGGACACAGTTGGGACACAGCAATAGACACAGCGAGACACAGCGAGGGACACAGCGGGACACAGCGGGGAACACAGCAAGGACACAGCGGGGACACAGCGGGGACACTGCGGGAACATAGTGGGACACAGCGGGGCACACAGCGGGACACAGCAGGACACAGCTTGGGACACAGCGGGAACACAGCAGGACACAGCAGGGGACACAGCGAGGACACAGCGGGACACAGTGGGACACAGCGTGGGACAAAGCGGGAGACAGCAGGGGACACAGCGAGGACACAGTGGGACACAGCGGTGACACATAGAGGACTCAGCGGGGGACACAGTGGGGGACAGAGCGGGACACAGCGGGACACTGCGGGGCACAGAGGAGGACACAGTGGGACACAGCGGGGGACCCAGCGGGACACAGCGGTACACAGCGGGACACTGCGGGGCACAGCGGGGGACACAGCGGGACACAGCGGGGGACACAGGGAGGACACAGCTTAACACAGCATGAAGCGAGGACACAGCGGGACACAGCGAGACACAGCGGGACACAGCGGGGACCCAGCAGTGGACACAGCGGGACACAGCGGGGGACAAAGCAGGACACCACGGAACACAGCAGGACACAGCGTGAAACAGCGGTGAACCTGCGGGGACACAGCGGGACACAGCGGGGGACACAGCGGGACCTAGCGGGACACAGCGGGGGACACAGCGGGACACAGCGTCTATAGAGTGGGGACACAGCGGGGGACACAGCGGGACACAGCGGGGACACAGCGGGACACAGCGGGGACACAGAGGGGACTCAGCAGTGGACATAGCGGGGGACAAAGCGGGACACCACATGACACAGTGGGACACAGCGGGACACAGCGGGGACACTGCGGGGACACAGCGGGAGAAAGCGGGGGACCCAGCGGGACACAGCGGGACACAGGAGGACCCAGCGGGGAAACAGGGGGGACACAGTTTGACACAGCGAGGACACAGCGGGACACAGCGGGACACTGCGGGGCACAGCGGGGGACACAGCAGGACACAGCGGGGGACACAGGGAGGACACAGCGGAACACAGCATGGGACAAAGCGAGGACACAGCGGGAAACAGAGAGACACAGCGGGACCCAGCGGGGACCCAGCAGTGGACACAGCGGGACACAGCGGGGGACAAAGCAGGACACCACGGAACACAGCAGGACACAGTGTGAAACAGCGGTGAACCTGCGGGGACACAGCGGTACACAGCGGGGGACACAGCGGGACCCAGCGGGACACAGCAGGGAACACAGCCGGACACAACAGGGACACAGCGGGGACACAGCGGGACCCAGCAGGACACAGCGGGGGACACAGCGGGACACAGCGGGACACAGCGGGGGACACAGCAGGGACACAGTGGGACACAGTAGGACACAGCGTGGGACAAAGCGGGAGACAGCGGAGGACACAGCGAGGACACAGCTGGACACAGCGGGGACACAGAGGGGACTCAGCAGGGGACATAGAGGGGAAAAAGCGGGACACCACGGGACACAGTAGGACACAGCGGGACACAGCGGGGACACTGCGGGACACAGCCGGGGGACACAGCGGTGGACAGCGGGGGACAGACAAGGGACACAGCGGGACACAGAGGGGGCACAGCTGGACACAGAAGGGTACACTGCGGGGCACAGCGGACACACAACGGGGACAGAGCTGGACACAGAGGGACACAGATGGGACAGAGCGTGACACAGCGGTACACAGTGGGACACAGCAGGGGACTCAGCGGGACACAGCGGGGGACACAGGGAGGACACAGCTGGACACTGAATGAGACAGAGCGAGGACACAGCCGGACACAGCGAAACACAGCGTGACACAGTGGGGACACAGCTGGGGACACTGCGGGACACAGCCGGGGACACAGAGGAACACAGCGGGGTACACAGCATGGACAAAACGGGACACAGAGGGGGACACAGCGAGAGACACAGCGGGGGACACAGCGGGACACAGCGGGGAACAAAGAGAGGACACAGCGGGACACAGCGTCGATAGAGAGGGGACACAGCGGGGCACAGCGGTGACACAACCGGACTCAGCGGGGGACACTGTGGGACCCAGCGGGACCCAGCGGGGACACAGCAAGGACACAGCGGGGGACACAGCGGGACACAGCGGGACACAGCGGGGGACACAGCGAGGGACACAGCGGGACACAGTGGGGAACACAGAGAGAGGCACAGCAGGACCCAGCGGGACACAGCGACGATACAGCAGGGACACAGCGGGACACAGCGGGGTACACAGCTGTTGACACAACGGGACACAGTGGGGGACACAGCGGGACACCGGGACACAGTGGGGCACAACAGGGACAAAACGGGAGACACAGTGGGGAACAGAGCAGGACACAGCGGGGGACACAGAGAGGACACAGTGGGGACACAGCGAGACTCAGCCGGGGACACAGCAGGGGACAAAGCGGGACACCATGGGACACAGTGGGACACAGCGGGACACAGCGGGGTCACTGCGGGACACAGTGGGGGACAAAGCGGGACACAGCGGGACACAGCGGGGATGCAGCGGAACACAGCGGGACACAGCGGGACCCAGCAGGACACAGCGGGACACAGCAGAACACAGCGGGGGACACAGCGGGACACAGCGGAGGACACAGCGGGACACAGCGGGGACACAGCGGGGACTCAGCAGGGGACATAGTGGGGGACAAATCGGGACACCACAGGACACAGTGGGACACAGCGGGACACAGCGGGGACACAGCGGGACAAAGCGGGGGACCCAGCGGGACCCAGCGAGACACAGCAGGACCCAGCGGGGAAACAGCGGGGACACAGTGGGACACAGCGAGGACACAGCGGGACACAGCGGGACACTGCGGGGCACAGCGGGGGACACAGCGGGATACAGCGGGGGACACAGGGAGGACACAGCGGAACACAGCATGGGACAAAGCGAGGACACAGCAGGAAACAGCGAGACACAGCGGGACCCAGCGGGGACCCAGCAGTGGACACAGCGGGACACAGCGGGGGGACAAAGCGGGACACCACGGAACCCAGCAGGACACAGCGTGAAACAGCGGTGAACCTGCAGGGACACAGCGGGACACAGCGGGGGACACAGCGGGACACAGCGGGACACAGCGGGGGACACAGCAGGGACACAGTGGGACATAGTAGGACACAGCGTGGGACAAAGCGGGAGACAGCGGAGGACACAGCGAGGACACACCTGGACACAGCGGGGACACAGAGGGGACTCAGCAGGGGACATAGAGGGGAAAAAGCGGGACACCACGGGACACAGTAGGACACAGCGGGACACAGCGGGGACACTGCGGGACACAGCCGGGGGACACAGCGGTGGACAGCGGGGGAAAGAGAAGGGACACAGCGGGACACAGAGGGGACACAACTGGACACAGAGGGTACACAGCGGGGCACAGCGGACACACAACAGGGACAGAGCTGGACACAGAGGGACACAGAGGGGACAGAGCGTGACACAGCGGGACACAGCGGGACACAGCAGAGGACACAGCGGGACACAGCGGGGGACACAGGGAAGACACAGCTGGACACTGAGGGAGACAGAGCGAGGACACAGCCAGACACAGCGAAACACAGCGTGATACAGTGGGGACAGAGCAGGGGACACAGCGGGACACAGCAGGGGACACAGAGGGACACAGCGGGGTACACAGCAGGCACAAAGCGGGACACAGCGGGGGACACAGCGAGGACAAAGCGGGACACAGCGGTGACACAGCGGGACACAGTTGGGGACATTGCGGGACACAGCGGGACACAGCGGGGACACAGCAAGGACACAGCGGGGGACACAGCGGGACACAGCCGGACACAGCCGGGGACACAGCGGGACACAGCGAGAGACACAGCGGCGGACATAGCGGGACCCAGCGGGGAACAAAGAGAGGACACAGCGGGACCCAGCGGGACACAGCGTCGATAGAGCGGGGACACAGCGGTGACACAATCGGACTCAGCGGGGGACACTGTGGGACCCAGCGGGACCCAGCGGGGACACAGCAAGGACACAGCGAGGGACGCAGCGGGACACAGCGGGACACAGCGGGGGACACAGCGAGGGACACAGCGGGAGACACAGCGGGACACAGCGGGGTACACAGCTGTTGACACAACGGGACACAGTGGGGGACACAGCGGGACACAGCGGGACACAGTGGGACACAGCGAGGACAAAGCTTGAGACACAGCGGGGTACAGAGCGGGAGACAGCGGGGGACACAGTGAGGACACAGCGGGACAAAGCGCTGACACTGCGGGGGACACAGCGGGGGACACAGCGGGGGACACAGCCGGACACAGCGGGACACAGCAGGGGAAACAGGGGGGACCCAGCAGGACCCAGCGCGGGACACAGGGTGGACACATTGGGACACAGCGGGGACACAGCGGGACACAGCGGGGGACACAGCAGTACACAGTGGGACACAGCGGGTCAAAGCGAGGGACACAGAGGGGTACGTAGCAGGACACAGTGGGGAACACAGGGAGGACACAGCGGGACCCAGCGGGACACAGCGTCGATACAATGGGGACACAGCGGGACACAGTGGGGTACACAGCTGGGGACACAACGGGACACAGCGGGGGACACAGCGAGGACACAGCAGAACACAGCGTGGGAAACAGCGAGGACACAGCGGGACACAGCGAGACACAGCGGGACACAGTGGGGACACAGCAGTAGACACAGCGGGACACAGCAGGGGACACAGCGGGACACAGCGGGGAACACAGCGAGGACACTGCGGGGACACAGCGGGGACACTGCGGGAACATATTGGGACACAGCGGGGCTCACAGCGGGACACAGCGGGACACAGCTTGGTGACACTGCGGGAACACATCAGGACTCTGTAGGGGACACAGCGAGGATACAGCGGGACACAGCGGGGACAAAGCTGGACTCAGCGAGGTACACTGAGGGACACAGCTGGGACACAGCGGGGAAACAGCGTGACACAGCAGGACACAGCTGGAAACAGCGGGGG
>NW_012292514.1:0-2184 GCF_000151885.1 Dipodomys ordii | reverse complement strand
CACTGATTAGCATCAGTCATATATGTGAGTATTAAGATTAAGTGCATGTAGGCTTAAAATAAAGTAAGATGTTACCCACAATATAATAATAAAATGACGTGTTTGAGTCTGTAAGACTTACAGTTGAGAAAAGGTAAATTTAAGAAATGACAAGGCATTTAAGAATGGCCTGGTACATCTAATAACTGATTTGAGGACAGCATAGAAAAATTTGTAGCAAACTAGCATGACTGTTTATTGCAGCATTATTTACTATAGTTAAGATATGGAACCAACCCAGATGCCCTTCAGTAGATGAATGGATCAAGAATATGTGGTATATATACATAATGGAATTCTATGCCTCCATCAGCAACAATGACATTGCCCCATTTGTTAGGAAATGGAAAGGCTTGGAAAAAATTATATTAAGTGAAGTAAGCCAGGTGCAAAGAAACATAGGTCCCATGGTTTCCCTTATTTGCAATATCTAGTATATGTCTGAGTCAAGCAGAAAAAGTCAGATAAGGTGATGTTAGGGAAATGAACCCTAAGATATGTATTCAAATGTTTTTTCTTTCATGTGATTGTTTCTAACACATTTATAAGATTATTTCTTTGTTGCTATGTATGTCCCTCCCCCACAGTATAACCCCTGATTTCACAGTATTTGATGTCGGTATAATTTGTGGAGGAGAAGGGGAAAAGCAAATCGTTTAAATAGGGATACAGGTGGACCCATTGCAACAATGAGATGTACAAGTCGTTATGTCGAAAACGAACTTTACAACTTTGGTGTGTGGGGTGGGGGGGAGGATGGGCAGGGAGGATTGGGTTGGGGGGCTGGAGGTGGGAGGATGGGAAGGGATGGGAAGGGGAAACAAAGGAGGAGGCTACAATGCTTGATAAGAAATGTACTCATTATCTTGCCCATGTAATTGTAACCCCTCTGTACAGTATTTTCACAATAAAAAGATAAAATAATAAAAAATTGTAGATATAAGAAGCCAGCTGGGGCTTGGAGAAAATCAAGGCTCTATTTGAAAATTACTAAAGCATAAAGTGATTGTGCATATGGCTCAATTGTTCAAATACCCGCATAATATTATTGAGGCCTTGCATTCAAATCCTACCACTTCAAAACAAAAACGTATTTTTAAAAAGACAAATTAATACACCTGTAACATTATTGGGGAAGCATACAATATGCCACCAGACAAAACAACACACAAACCCACACCCCACAATATACATAAATTAAGAAGAAATTCAAAGGATATGAAGCTCTGGATTTCCTTATGAATTTTCTACTAATAATCTGAACAATTCAATATAGTAATGTATAGCCTTACCATTAATGGTAGTAATGATGTACGTTTCTAGAAAAGATGAAGCATACTATGTGCATACTTCTGCTACTAAGGATGAAATATTTCCCAAGCTTGTAATATCTAAAAATATAATATCTAAATATATAATAGGTAATTTTTAGCTAAACACTGCAATTGATGGTGGTGTATAAAATTTTCTAAAGGTTTAAGCAATCCACTAATTGTAATAATTTCATGACTATTATCAATAAGCAGCTGACAGTGTTCTGCATTATCACTCTCAATTCTTTTTTTTTTTTTTTTTTGTCGGTCATGGGGTTTGAACTCTGGGCCTTGGCACTGTCCCTAAGCTCTTCAGCTCAAGACTAGAGCTCTACCACTTGAACCACAATGCCACTTCCAGTTTTCTGGTGGTTTATTGGAGATAAGAGTTTCATGGACTTTCCTGCCCAGGCTGGCTTTGAACCACGATCCTCAGATCTCAGCCTCCTCAGTAGCTAGGATTACAAGTGTGAGCCACCGGCACCTGGCTTCTCTATTCTTTTTGAGACAGAAGGATTTAACCACTTAGCTAGTGGTTAGGATCAAAAGAATCTACTTTCTTAAGAGACTAAGAGTAAAGAGCTTCCTAGATTCAAGCAGATTAAGTACACATAAATTATTTTAAGTGATAACAATATTCAGCAAATATGCATTTTTAATTTCAATATGTTTTGGAAAATTCTTATACTTTTGAAATTGCATTTCATGCAAAATGAGAAAATATGCATATAAATTTTCTGTTAAATATAGTCATTTTAAGGACCTTTTTATTATGTTTTTTGTTGTTTATTTCTTGAGTTTAGAGTATTTGTTTTAAACATTAGCACACATG
>NW_012292513.1:0-7621 GCF_000151885.1 Dipodomys ordii | reverse complement strand
AGCAGAAGTAGGAGAAGGAGAAGGAGGAGAAGCAGAAGCTGAAGGAGAAGCAGAAGCGGAATGAGAAGCAGAAGAAGAAGCAGTAGAAGCACAAGAAGCAGAAGCAGGAGAAGCAGAAGCAGAAGATAAAGAAGAAGCATAAGAAGAAGAAGCAGAGGGAGAAACAAAAGAAGGAGAAAGAGCAGAAGAAGGTGAAGCAGAAGGAGATGCAGAAGCAGAAAGAGAAGCAGAAACAGAAGGAGAAGAAGAAGGAGAAGTTGGAGAATCAGAAGAAGCAGAAGCAAAAGCAGAAAGAGAAGGAGAAGAAGGAGAAGGAGAAGCAGAAGGAGAAGGACAAGCAGGAGAAGCAGAAGAAGCAGAAGCGGGAGGAGCAGAAGAAAAAGAAGAAGAAGAAGAAGAAGAAGAAGAAGAAGAAGAAGAAGAAGAAGAAGAAGAAGAAGAAGAAGAAGAAGAAGAAGAAGAAGAAGAAAAAGAAGAAGAAGAAGAAGAAGAAGAAGAAGAAGAAGAAGAAGAAGAAGAAGAAGAAGAAGAAGAAGAAGAAGAAGAAGAAGAAGAAGAAGAAGAAACAGAAGAAAGAGAAGGAGCAGAAGGAGAAGCAGAAGCAGAATGAGAAGCAATAGAGAAGCAGAAGAAGCAGAAGAAGCAGTAGCAGGAGAAGCAGAAGCAGAAGAAACAGAAGAAGCCCAAGAAGCAGAAGGAGAACCTGAAGAAGAAGGAGAAGCAGAAGCAGCAGAAGCTGGAAAAGTAGAAGCAGAAGAAACAGAACAAGCAGAAGAAGCAGAAGAAGAAGAAGAACGAGAAGCAGAAGAAGAAAAAGGAGAAACAGAAGGATTAGGAGTAGGACAAACAGAAGGATAAGCAGAAGCAGAAAGAGAAGGAGAATGAGAAGGAGAAGCAGAAGAAGCAGAAGCAGGAGAAGCAGAAGCAGAATGAAAAGCAGAAGAAGGAGAAATTGAAACAGAAGAAGAAGCAGAAGCAGTAGTAGAAGCAGAAGAAGGAGAAGCAGAAGGAGAAGCATAAAGAGAAACAGAAGGAGAAGCAGAAGCAGGAGAAGCAGAATCAGAAGAAATAGAAGAAGGAGAAGAAGCAGAAGCAGAAAGAGAAGCAGAAACAGAAGGAGAAGCAAAAATAGAAGCAGAAGAAGCCGAAGAAGCAAAAGCAGAACCTAAAGCAGAAGGAGAAGCAGGAGAAGCAGAAGAAGCAGAATCTGGAGAAGAAGAAGGAGAACCAGAAGGAGAAGCAGAAGCAGAAAGAGAAGCAAAAGCAGAAGGAGAAGCAGAAGAAACAGAAGAAGCAGAATCAGTAGCAGAAGAAGCTGAAGATGCCGAACCAGAAAGAGAAGCAGAAGGAATAGCAGAAGAACGAGAAGGAGAAACAGAAGGAGAAGCAGAAGGATTCGCAGGAAAAGCAGAAGAAACAGAAGCTGACGGAGAAGAAGGAGAAGGAGAAGCCGAAGCAGAAGAAGAAGCAGAAGGAAAAGCACAAGCAGAAGGAGATGCAGAAGGAGAAGCAGGAGATGCAGAAGAAGCAGAAGCAGAAGGAGAAGAAGAAGGAGAAGAATCAGAATCAGAAGAAGCAGAAGCAGAAATAGAAAGAGAAGCCGACGAAGAGAAGCAGAACGAGAAGCAGGAGAAGCAGGAGAAGCACAAGCGGGAGAAGCAGAAGAAGAAGAAACAGAAGAAGGAGAAGGAGCAGAAGCAGAAGGAGAAGCAGAAAGAGAAGCAGGAAAAGCAGAAGAAGCAGAAGCTGGAAAAGCAGAAGGAGAAGAAACAGGAGAAGGACAAGAAGCAGAAGCAGAAGCAGAAGGAGAAGCAGAAACAGAAGGAAAAACGGAAAAAGAAAGAGGGGAAGAAGAAGAAGCAGAAGCAGGAGAAGCAGAAGCATAAGAATCCGAAGAAACAGAAGCAGAACCTGAAGCAGAAGGAGAAGCAGGAGAAGCAGAAGAAGCAGAATCTGGAGAAGCAGAATGAGAATCTGAAGTAGAAGCAGAAGCAGAAGCAGAAAGAGAATCAAAAGCAGAAGGAGTAGCAGAAGAAACAGAAGAAGCGGAAGCTGTAGCAGTTGCAGCAGAAGCAGAAGGAGAAGCAGAAGGAAAAGCAGAAGAACGAGAAGGAGAAGGAGAAACAGAAGGAGAAGCAGAAGGAGAATCAGAAGGAGAAGCAGAAAAAGCAGAAGGAGAAGCAGAAGGAGAAACAGAAGCAGAAGAAACAGCAGAAAGAGAAGCAGAAGCAGAAGAAGATGCAGAAGGAGAAGCAGGAGAAGCAGAAGAAGCAGAAGCAGAAGGAGAAGTAGAAGAAGGAGAAGGAGAAGGAAGAGCCGCAGAAGCAATAGGAGAAGCAGAAAGAGAAGCAGAAGCAGAATGAGAAGCTGAAAGAGAAGCAGTAGAAGCAGAAGAAGCAGGAAAAGCAGAAGCAGAAGAAAGAGAAGAAGATGAAGAAGAAGAAGAAGCATAAGGAGAAGCATAAGGAGAAGCATAAGGAGAAGTATAAGGAGAAGCAGTAGATGCAGAAGAAGCAGAAGCAGGAGAAACAGAAGCAGAAGAAAAAGAATAAGCAAAAGAAGCAGAAGCAGAAGCAGTGGGAGAAGCAGAAGAAGGAGAAGGAGAAGGAGCAGCAGAAGGAGAAGCAGAAGCAGAAAGAGAAGCAGAAACAGAAGGAGAACAAGAAGGAGAAGCAGGAGAATCAGAAGAAGCAGAAAGAGAAGGAGAAGAAGGAGAAGCAGAAGTAGAATCAGAAGAAACAGAAGAAGAAGAAGAAACAGAAGCAAAAGAAACAGAAGAAGGAGAAGAGCAGAAGCAGAAGCAGAAGGAGAAGCAGAAGCAGGAGAAGCAGAAAGAGAAGCAGGAGAAGCAGAAGAAGCAGGAGAAGCAGAAGCAGAAGAAACAGGAGAAGCCGAAGAAGCAGAAGCAGAATCTGAAGCAGAAGGAGAAACAGAAGAAGCACATTCTGAAGCAGAAGCAGAAGAAACAGAAATAGTAGAATAAGCAGAAGCAGAAGCACCAGGACAAGCAGAAGAACAAGAAGGGGAAGGTGAAAGAGGAAGATTAGGAGTAGGAGAAGCAAAAGGATAAGCTGAAGCAGAAAGAGACGCAGAAGGAAAAGCAGCACGAGAAGTAGGAGAAGCAGGAGAAGCAGAAGCAAGAGAAGAAGAAGAAACAGAAGACGCAGAATGAGAAGCAGAAGGAGAAATTGAAGAAGAAGGAGAAGCAGAAGAAGGAGAAGGAGAAGTAGAAGCAGAAAGAGAAGCAGAACGAGAAGCAGGAGAAGCAGAAGCAGGAGAAGCAGAAACAGAAGAAACAGAAGAAGGAGAATCAGTAGCAGAAGAAGCTGAAGATGCAGAACCAGAAAGAGAAGCAGAAGGAATAGCAGAAGAACGAGAAGGAGAAACAGAAGGAGAAGCAGAAGGAGAAATTGAAGCAGAAGGAGAAGCAGAAGCAGAAGGAGTAGCAGAAGAAGGAGAAGCAGAAAGAGAAGGAAAAGCAGGAAGAGAAGCAGAAGAAGCAGCAGCAGGAGAAGCAGAAGCAGAAGAAGCCGAAGAAGCAGAAGCAGAACCTGAAGCAGAAGGAGAAGCAGAAGAAGCAGAATCTGGAGAAGCAGAAGGAGAAGCAGAAGCAGAAAGAGAAGCAAAAGCATAAGGAGAAGCATAAGGAGAAACAGAAGAAACAGAAGAAGCAGAGGCAGTAGCAGAAGAAGCAGAAGATGCAGAAGCAGAAGGAGAAGCAGAAGGAAAAGCAGAAGAACGAGAAGGTGAGGGAGAAGGAGAAACAGAAGGAGAAGCAGAAAGAGAGGCAGAAGAAGGAGCAGGAGAAGGAAAAGCAGCAGGAGAAGCAGAAAGAGCAGCAGAAGGAGGAGCAGGAGATGCAGAAACAGGAGAAGCATAAGCAGAACAAACAGGAGAAGGACAAGAAGCAGAAGCAGAAGGAGAAGCAGAAACAGAAGGAGAAGCAGAAAGAGAAGGAGGGGAAGCAGAAGAAGCAGAAGCAGGAGAAGCAGAAGCATAAGAACCCGAATTAGCAAAAGGAGAACCTCAGGCAGAAGGAGAAGCAGGAGAAGCAGAAGAAGCAGAATCTGGAGAAGCAGAAGGAGAAGCAGAAGCAGAGAGAGAATCAAAATCAGAAGGAGAAGCAGAAGAAACAGAAGAAGTAGAAGCAGTAGCAGTTGTAGCAGAAGCAGAACGAGAAGCAGAAGTAAAAGCAGAAGAACAAGAAGGAGAAGGAGAAACAGAAGGAGAAGCAGAAGGAGAAGCAGAAAGAGAAGCAGGTAAAGCGGAAGAAGAAGAAGCAGAAGGAGAATAAGGAGAAGCAGAAGAAGGAGAAGGAGAAGCAGAAGCAGAAGAAGATGCAGAAGGAAAAGCAGAAGAAGCAGAAGCAGAAGGAGAAGCAGGAAAAGCATAAGAAGCAGAAGCAAAAGGAGAAGCAAAAGAAGGAGAAGGAGAAGCAGAGGCAGAAGAAGAAGCATAAGGACAAGCACAAGCAGAAGGAGATGCAGAAGGAGAAGCAGGAGAAACAGAAGAAGCAGAAGATGAAGGAGAAGCAGAAGTAGGAGACGGAGAAGGAGGAGAAGCAGAAGCAGAAGGAGAAGCAGAAGCGGAATGAGAAGCAGAAAGATAAGCAGGAGAAGCACAAGAAGCAGAAGCAGGAGAAGCCGAAAGAGAAGAAGCAGAAGAAGCAGACTCAGAATCAGAAGTAGAAGCAGAAGCAGAAGGAGAAGCAGCAGAAGAAGTAGAATCAGAAATTCAGGCAGGAGAAACAGAAGAAGCAGAAGCATAAGCAGAAGGCGAAGCAAAAAGACAAGGAGAAGGAGAAGGAGAACTAGAAGAAGCAGCAGAAGGAGAAACAGCAGAAGAAGCAGAAAAACAAGCAGGAGAAGCAGAAGCACAAATAGAAGTAGAAGCAGAAGAAGCAGAAGAAGAAGAAGAAGAAGAAGCAGTAGAAGCATAAGAAGCAGAAGCAGGAGGAGCAGAAGCAGAAGATAAAGAAGAAGCATAAGAAGCAGAAGCAGAGGGAGAAACAGAAGAAGGAGAAAGAGCAGCAGAACGTGAAGCAGAAGGAGATGCAGAAGGAGAAAGAGAAGAAGAAACAGAAGGAGAAGAAGAAGGAGAAGTTGGAGAATCAGAAGAAGCAGAAGCAGAAGCAGAAAGAGAAGGAGAAGAAGGAGAAGGACAAGCAGGAGAAGCAGAAGAAGCAGAAGTGGGAGAAGCAGAAGAAGAAGAAACAGAAGAAAGAGAAGGAGCAGAAGGAGAAGCAGAAGGAGAAGCAGAAGAAGCAGAAGAAGCAGTAGGAGGAGGAGCAGAAGCAGAAGAAACAGAAGAAGCCGAAGAATCAGAAGGAGAACCTGAAGCAGAAGGACAAGCAGAAGCAGCAGAAGCTGGAAAAGCAGAAGCAGAAGAAACAGAACAAGGAGAAGAAGCAGAAGCAGAACGAGAAGCAGAAGAAGAAGAAGGAGAAAGAGAAGGATTAGGAGTAGGAGGAGCAGAAGGAGAATCAGAAGCAGAAAGAGAAGCAGAAGGAGAAGCAGAAGGAGAAACAGAAGAAGCAGAAGTAAGAGAAGCAGAAGCAGAATGAGAAGCACAAGAAGGAGAAATTGAAGGAGAAGGAGAATGAGACGGAGAAGCAGAAGGAGAAGTAGGAGAAGCAGAAGAAGAAGAAGCAGGAGAAGCAGAAGCAGAAGAAACAGAAGAAGGAGAAGAGCAGAAGCAGACGGAGAAGCAGAAGCAAAAGGAGAAGCAGATGAAGCAGAAGCTGAAGCAGAAGAAGAAGAAACAGAAAAAGCAGAAGAAGCAGAAGAAGAAGAAGCAAAAGAAGCAGAAGCAGAAGAAGAAGAAGAAGAAGAAGAAGGAGAAGGAGAAAGAGAAGGATTAGGAGTAGGAGAAACAGAAGGATAAGCAAAAGCAGAAAGAGAAGGAGAATGAGAAGGAGAAGCAGGAGAAGCAGAAGAAGCAGAAGCAGGAGAAGCAGAAGCAGAATGAAAAGCAGAAGAAGGAGAAATTGAAACAGAAGAAGATGCAGAAGGAGAAGCAGAAGCAGTAGTAGAAGCAGAAGAAGGAGAAAGAGAAGGAGAAGCATAAAGAGAAACAGAAGGAGAAGCAGGACAACCAGAAGCAGGAGAAGCAGAATCAGAAGAAATAGAAGAAGGAGAAAAAGCAGAAGCAGAAAGAGAAGCAGAAACAGAAGGAGAAGCAGAAATAGAAGCAGAAGAAGCCGAAGAAGCAAAAGCAGAACCTAAAGCAGAAGGAGAAGCAGGAGAAGCAGAAGAAGCAGAATCTGGAGAAGAAGAAGGAGAACCAGAAGGAGAAGCAGAAGCAGAAAGAGAAGCAAAAGCAGAAGGAGAAGCAGAATGAGAAGCAGAAGAAACAGAAGAAGCAGAATCAGTAGCAGAAGAAGCTGAAGATGCAGAAGCAGAAAGAGAAGCAGAAGGAATAGCAGAAGAACGAGAAGGAGAAATAGAAGGTGAAGCAGAAGGAGAAGCAGGAAAAGCAGAAGAAACAGAAGCAGACGGAGAAGCAGAAGAAGGAGAAGGAGAAGCCAGAGCAGAAGAAGAAGCAGAAGGAAAAGCACAAGCAGAAGGAGATGCAGAAGGAGAAGCAGGAAATGCTGAAGACACAGAAGCAGAAGGAGAAGAAGAAGGAGAAGAATCAGAATCAGAAGAAGCAGAAGCAGAAATAGAAAGAGAAGCCGACGAAGAGAAGCAGAACGAGAAGCAGGAGAAGCAGAAGAAGCACAAGCGGGAGAAGCAGAAGAAGAAGAAACAGAAGAAGGAGAAGGAGCAGAAGCAGGAGAAGCAGAAGGAGAAGAAGAAAGAGAAGCAGGAAAAGCAGAAGAACCAGAAGCAGGAGAAGCAGAAGGAGAAGAAACAGGAAAAGGACAAGAAGCAGAAAGAGAAGCAGTAGAAGCAAAATAGGCAGGAAAAGCAGAAGCAGAAGAAAGAGAAGAAGAAGAAGACGATGAAGAAGAAGAAGCAGCAGCAGCATAAGGAGAAGCATAAGGAGAAGCATTAGGAGAAGTATAAGGAGAAGCAGTAGAAGCAGAAGAAGCAGAAGCAGGAGAAGCTGAAGCAGAAGATAAATAATAAGCAAAAGAAGCAGAAGCAGAAGCAATGAGAGAAGCAGAAGAAGGAGAAGGAGAAGGAGCAGCAGAAGGAGAAGCAGAAGCAGAAAGAGAAGCAGAAACAGAAGGAGAACAAGAAGGAGAAGGAGGAGAATCAGAAGAAGCAGAAAGAGAAGGAGAAGAAGGAGAAGCAGAAGTAGAGTCAGAAGAAACAGAAGAAGAAGAAGCAGAAGAAACAGAAGCAAAAGAAACAGAAGAAGGAGAAGAGCAGAAGCAGAATCAGAAGGAGAAGCAGAAGCAGAAGGAGAAGCAGAAAGAGAAGCAGGAGAAGCAGAAGAAGCAGGAGAATCAGAAGCAGAAGAAACAGGAGAAGCCGAAGAAGCAGAAGCAGAATCTGAAGCAAAAGGAGAAACAGAAGAAGCACAATCTGAAGCAGAAGCAGAAGAAACAGAAATAGTAGAATAAGCGGAAGCGGAAGCTCCAGGACAAGCAGAAGAACAAGAAGGAGAAGGCGAAAGAGAAGGATTAGGAGTAGGAGAAGCAAAAGGATAAGCAGAAGCAGAAAGAGACGCAGAA
>NW_012292512.1:0-6148 GCF_000151885.1 Dipodomys ordii | reverse complement strand
TCATCAAACAGTGAGAGCCAGGCATGGTGATTCAAGCTACTTGGGAGGCAGAGATCAGAGGATTATGTTCAAGGCCAGCATGGGCAAAAACAAGCTTGAGATACTCCATCTCAACCAGAGGCTGGGTATAATAACGCATACCAGCTACAGGGGAAGCACAATGGCTGGGCACAGTGGAGTATGTCTGTCATCCCAAAGACATAGGAAAGCACAAACAGGAAGATTACAGCCCACATTGGCCCCAGACATAAAACAAGACCCTACTTTGTAAATAACCAACAGGAACAAGTCCTGGAGGGATAGCTGAGAGGCTAGAGCACCTGCCTAGCAAGCATGAGACCCTGGGTTCAATCCAAAAAGAGAAAAGAAAAGGTACCCGCATTCAAGGCACTGTGCTAGATCTAAGTCTTTAAAGCTTTGATGAAAGGCATTCTCAGAGTTCTCTCTGAAACCATTTGCCCTTCTTTCTCCATGATGCCCTAGGGTCTTCCATTGCATTTCCACCATTTAAATTACAGGGAAGCTACCACTGATATGGACAAATACGGGAAGGATGAACCAAAGCTGATTCTCATGTTACCTGCATAGTTAGGATTCCAGAATGTCTTTTTACATCATAAAATTTCTTTTCTTTCTTTCTTTCCTTCTCTCTTTCTTCTTTCTTTCTTTCTTTCTTTCTTTCTTTCTTTCTTTCTTTCTTTCTTTCCTTCTCTCTTTTTTTGGTGGTACTGAACTCAGGGTTTTCTGCTTGCTAGACAGGTACTCTATAGCTCATGCTCCTTCGCTATCTCTTCTTGCTCTGGTTGTTTTTGAGATAGGGTCTCCTTTTTTCCCCCCCGAGTGCGGCCTGGATTCTGATCTTCCTGTTTGTTCTTCCCACCATAGCTACAATGACAAGCACACAGCTTTTTCTATTGAGATGAGGGATCTCATAAACTTTTTTGCCCAGGCTGGCTTCAAACTGTGATGTTCCGGATCTCAGCCTCCCGTGTTGGCACCATCACATGTGCACTAATGGTTGAGATGAGATGTCACATCTTGGGCTGGCTTTGAACTAAGATCCTCTGATCTCTGTCTCCTCAGTAGGAGGATTTCAAGTGTGAATCACTGGTCCCTGGCTACCAAAATTCTTCTTGAAGCTCCAAATACTATACTCACATACAAAGAGAAATGTCTGCTGAAATTAATTATGAGCTTATTCCAGAGGGAAAAATTCAATGATTATACTAAAATTATTATTTCTCCTTTTTTTTCATGTCATGGGGCTTGAACTGAGAATCTGGGTACTATTCCTGGTTGCTCAAGGCTGGAACTCTACTACTTGAGCTGCAGCTCCACTTGCAGCTTTTGTGTGTGTGTGTGGTCAATTGGAGAGAATCTCATGCATTTTTCCTTCCTGGGCTGGCTTGGAAATGAGATTCTCAGATGCATGAGCCACTGGTGCTTGGTATGTTTTTAATTCCTTATATCACTTTAGGATAATGTAGTACCCTAAGTACCTTCATATGGAGATATATATGAGTATATACACACATACATACACACATGTATGTATATATATATACTTATATATATATGATATATCCATAGATGTGTATATGTATATATATATATATATAGATACACATATATATTCCACATAATAGTACTCTGGGAAATTAGATTAAGTAAATGATCTGTACTTGTGAAACCTCTGGAGTCAAGAGAGGATAATGGAGGAATGTAAAGATCGCTATTGGTCTCAATTCTGGCAGGAAACAAATTTCACTCTGATTTTCAAAGACATATTTGATGAAGGGCTTACTTAGAGAGGTGGATATGGGTAGGATTAAAGGCACAAATGGTGGAGGCAACTAGAGACTAGCTCTTGAAGGGAATCTGGTAAGACCCATAGGGCTGAGGGCTAAGAACTCAGGAGCAGGCATTGCCATTTAGAGGGATTCTGCTACTTATTGCCAGAGCCCCAGGTCCAAGCAGGGAGGAGAGAGAAATCCTTCTAGTTCCTCTCCTGCTACCCCAGATGCTGCTCCTTCTTCTTCTTCTTTTTCTTCTTCTTCTTCTTCTTCTTCTTCTTCTTCTTCTTCTTCTTCTTCTTCTTCTTCTTCTTCTTCTTCTTCTTCTTCTTCTTCTTCTTCTCCTTCTTCTTCTCCTCCTTCTTCTCCTCTTTCTCCTCTTTCTCTTGCTTTTTCTTTTTCTCCTCCTTCTCCTCCTTCTCCTTCTCCTTCTTCTTCTTCTTCTTCTTCTTCTTCTTCTTCTTCTTCTCCTTCTTCTTCTTCTTCTTCTTCTTCTTCTTCTCCTTCTCCTTCTTCTCCTCCTTCTTCTTCTTCTTCTTCTTCTTCTTCTTCTTCTTCTTCTTCTTCTTCTTCTTCTTCTTCTTCTTCTTCTTCTTCTTTTTCTTCTCCTCTTTATTCTGCTTCTTCTTTTCCTGCTTCTTCTGCTTCTACTCCTTCTCTTTCTTCTCCTCATTCTGCTTCTGCTTCTCCTTCTGGTTCTCCTATTGCTTCTGCGGCTCTTCCTTCTCCTTCTCCTACTTCTCCTTCTGCTTCTGCTTCTTCTGCTTCTCCTGCTTCTCCTTATGCATCTTCTTCTGCTTCTGCTTCTCCTTGTGCTGCTTCTTCTGCTTCTGTTTCTCCTTCTGCTTCTCCTTTTACTTCTTTTGCTTCTCCTTCTGATTCTCCTTCTCCTTCTGCTTCTGTTTCTCTTTCTCATTCTTGTTTTCCGGCTTTTCCTTCTGCTTCTCCTTCTGCTGCAACTGCTACTGCTTCTGCTTCTTCTATTTCTTCTGCTTCTCCTTCTGCTTTTGATTCTCTTTCTGCTTCTGCTTCTCCTTCAGCTTGTCATTCTGCTTCTCCAGATTCTGCTTCTTCTGCTTCACCTGCTTCTCCTTCTGCTTCAGGTTCTGCTTCTGCTTCTTCGGATTCTTATGCTTCTGCTACTCCTGCTTCTGCTTCTTCTGCTTCCCCTCCTTATCTTTCTGCTTCTCCTTCTGTTTCTGCTTCTCCTTTTGCTTCTGCTTCTTGTCCTTCTCCTGTTTCTTCTGCTTCTCCTGCTTCTGCTTCTTCTGCTTTTC
Source organism: Dipodomys ordii (assembly GCF_000151885.1). NCBI lineage: Eukaryota > Metazoa > Chordata > Mammalia > Rodentia > Heteromyidae > Dipodomys > Dipodomys ordii. Next base: position 3,078 of record NW_012292512.1, on the reverse strand, counting down.
CTGCTTCTCATTCTGCTTCTCCTTCTGCTTCTCCTTCTGCTACTGCTTCTCCTTCGGCTTCTGCTCCTTCTCCTTCTTCTGTTTCTTCTTCTGCTGCTTCTCCGTCTGCTTCTGCTTCTTCTGCTTTTCCTGATTCTCTTTCTGCTTATCCTTCTGCTTCTCCTTCTGTTTCTCCTTCTCCTTCTCGTTCTTCTGCTATTCCTTCTGCTTCTATTTCTGCTTCTGCATCTTCAGCTTCTTCTGCTACTGCTTCTGCTTCTTCTGTTTCTTCGGTTTCTCCTTCTGCTTCTCCTTCTGCTTTTGCTTCTCTTTCTGCTTCTACTTCTCCTTCTGGTTCTCCTTCTTCTTCTCCAGATTCTGCTTCTTCTGCTTCTCCTGATTCTCCTTGTGCTTCAGGTTCTGCTTCTGCTTCTTCGGCTTCTTCTCTTTCTATTTCTGCTTCTCCTTCTGTTTCTACTTCTCTTTCTGCTTCTTCTTCTTCTCCTTCTTCTGCTTCTGCTTCTCCTGCTTCTGCTTCTCCTGCTTCTCCTTCTGTTTCTCTTTATGCTTATCCTTATGCTTCTCCTTCTCCTTCTCCTTCTTCTGCTTTTCCTTCTGCTTCTGCTTCTTATTCTGCATATTCTTCTGTTTCAATTTCTCCTTCTTCTGCTTTTCATTCTGCTTCTGCTTCTCCTGCTTATGCTTCTTCTGCTTCTCCTACTCATTCTCCTTCTCTTTCTGCTTCTGCTTATCCTTCTGTTTCTCCTACTCCTAATACTTCTCGTTCTCCTTCTCCTTCTTCTTCTTCTGCTTCTCCTGCTTCTTCTTCTTCTGCTTCTTCTGCTTTTTCTGTTTCTTCTTCTTCTGCTTCAGCTTCTGCTTCTTCTGCTTCTCCTTCTCCTTCTTCTGCTTCTGCTTCTCCTGCTGCTTCCTCTTCTGCTTCTTCTGCTTTTTCTCTTTCTTCTAGTTCAGATTCTGCTTCTCCTGCTTCTCCTTCTTTATCTCCTTCTGCTTGTGCTTGTCCTTATTCTGCTTCTGCTTCTCCTTCTCCTTCTTTTGCTTCTCCTTTTGCTTCTGCTTCTTCTGCTTGTCTTTCTCCTTCTGCTGCTGCTTCTTCTGCTTCTCCTTCTGCATCTTCTTCTGCTTCTCCTTCTCCTTCTTCTGCTTCTCCTTCTGCTTCTCCTTCTGCTTCTTCTTATTCTGCTTTACCTGCTTCTCTTTCTGCTTCTCCTTCTGCTTCTCCTTCTCTTTCTCCTTCTCCTTCTTGTTCTTCTGCTTTTCCTTCTGCTTCTGCTACAACTGCTAGTGGTTCTACTTCTTCTGTTTCTTCTGCTTCTCCTTCTGCTTTTGATTCTCTTTCTGCTTCTGCTTCTCATTCTGCTTCTCATTCTGCTTCTCCAGATTCTGCTTCTTCTTCTTCTCCTGCATCTCCTTCTGCTTCAGGTTCTGCTTCTGCTTCTTCGGATTCTTATGCTTCTGCTTCTCCTGCTTCTGCTTCTTCTGCTTCCTCTCCTTCTCTTGCTGCTTTTCCTTCTGTTTCTGCTTCTCCTTCTGCTTCTTGTCCTTCTCCTGTTTCTTCTACTTCTGCTTCTCCTGTTTCTGCATCTCCTGCTTCTCCTTCTGCTGCTCTTTCTGCTTCTCCTGCTGCTTTTCCTTCTCCTGCTCCTTCTTCTGCTTCTTTTTCTGCTTCTCCTTCTGTTTCTCCTTCTCATTCTCCTTCTCGTTCTTCTGCTTTTCCTTCTGCTTCTCCTTCGGCTTCTGCATCTTCTGCTTCTTCTGCTACTGCCTCTGCTTCTTCTGTTTCTTCTGCTTCTCCTTATGCTTTTCCTTCTCTTTCTGCTTCTGCTTCTCCTTCTGCTTCTCCAGATTCTGCTTCTTCTGCTTCTCCTGCTTCTCCTTCTGCTTCAGGTTCTGCTTCTGCTTCTTCGGCTTCTTCTGCTTCTGCTTCTCCTGCTGCTGCTTCTTCTGCTTCTCCTGCTTCTCTTTCTGCTTTTCCTTCGGTTTCTGCTTCTTCTTCTTCTTCTGCTTCTTCTCCTTCTGTTTCTTCTGTTTCTGCTTCTCCTTCTGCTTCTCCTATTGATTCTGCTGCCCTTCCTTCTCCTTCTCCTTCTCCTACTTCTGCTTTTCCTTCTCCTTCTGCTTCTCCTGCTTCTCCTTCTGCATCTTCTTCTGCTTCTGCTTCTTCTTCTGCTTCTTCTTCTGCTTCTGCTTCTTCTTCTGCTTCTCCTCCTGATTTTCCTTCTGCTTCTCCTTCTGCTGCTCCTTGTCCTTCTTCTGCTTCTCCCTCTGCTTCTGCATCTTATGCTTCTTCTTTTTCTTCTGGTTCTGCTTCTCCTGCTTCTGCTTCTTACGCTTCTACTGCTTCTTCTTCTTCTTCTGCTTCTTCTGCTTCTACTTCTCTTTCTGCTTCTCCTTCTCCTGCTTGTTTTTCTGCTTCTTCTGCTGCTTCTCCTTTTGCTGGTTCTTCTACTTCTTCTTCTGCTTCTCTTTTTGCTTCTCCTTCTGCTTCTGCTTCTTAAGTTTCTCCTGCCTGAATTTCTGGTTCTACTTGTTCTGCTGCTTCTCCTTCTGTTTCTGCTTCTACTTCTGCTTCTGTTTCTGCTTCTTCTGCTTCTTCTCTTTCGGCTTCTCCTGCTTCTTTTTCTTGTGCTTCTCCTGCTTCTGTTTCTGCTTCTCATTCCGCTTCTGCTTCTCCTTCTGCTTCTGCTTCTCCTCCTTCTCCTTCTCCTACTTCTGCTTCTCCTTCAGCTTCTGCTTCTTATGCTTTCTCCTGCTTTTCCTTCTGCATCTCCTTCTGCTAGTGCTAGACCTTATGCTTCTTATTCTGCCTCTGCTTCTCCTTCTCGTTCTTTTGCTTCTCCTTTTGATTCTGCTTATTCTGCTTTTCCTGCTTCTCCTTCTGCATCTGCTTCTTCTGCTTTTCCTTCTGCATCTTCTTCTGCTTCTGCTTCTCCTTCTCCATATTATGCTTCACCTTCTTATTCTCCATCAGCTTCTTCTTCTTCCGCTTTACCTGCTTCTCTTTCTGCTTCTCCTTCTGCTTCTCCTTCTGTTTCTCCTTCTCCTTCTTGTACTTCTGCTTTTACTTCTGCTTCTCCT
>NW_012292511.1:0-3380 GCF_000151885.1 Dipodomys ordii | reverse complement strand
TGTATTCACCGCTGTGTCCCGCTGTATCCTCACTGTAACCCCCGCTCTGTCCCGCTGTGACCTCACTGTGTCCCCCGTTGTGTCCTGCTGTGTCCCCCGCTGTGTCCGACTGTGCCACGCTGTGTCCCGCTCTGTCCCCAATGTGTCCCGCTGTGTCCCGCTGTGTCCCCGCTTAGTCCTGCAGTGTCCGCCGTTCTGTCCTCCGCTTTGTCCGGATGTATCCCCCACTGTGTCCCGCTGTGTCCCCCGCTTTGTCCCGCTCTGTGCTTCCGCAGTGTCCCCGCTTTGTCCTGCTGTGTCCCACTGTGTCCCGTGGTGTCCCGCTTTGTCCCCTGCTGTGTCCCCCGCTGAGTCCCATCTGTGTCCTTGCTGTGTTCCGCTGTGTCCCTGCTGTGTCCCCCGCTGAGTCCCACTGTGTCCCGCTGTGTCCTTGCTGTTTTTCACGCTGTGTCCCACTGTGTCCCGCTGTGTCCCCGCTTTGTCCCCCGCTGTGTCCTGCTGTGTCCCCATTGTGTCCCCGCTGTGTCACGGTGTGTACCCCGCTGTGTCCAGCTGTGTCCCCGCTCTGTCGCGCTGTGTCCACCACTGTGTCCCACTGTGTCCCCTGCTGTGTCCCCATCTGTGTCCCGCTGTGTCCCCCGCTGTGTCCCATTGTGTCCCCCGCTGTCTCCCGCTCTGTCCCCCGCTGTGTCTCAAGCTTTGTCCCTGCTGTGTCCCGCTGTGTCCCGCTGTGTCCCCAGCTGTGTACCTCGCTGTGTCACGCTTTTCCCAGCTGTACCGACGCTGTGCCGCTGTGTCCTCGCTGTGTTTCCCGTTGTGTCCCGCTGTGTCCCCCGCTGTGTTTCCCGCTGTGTCCCGCTGTGTCCCCCACTGTGTCCCGCGGTGTTCCGCTTTGTCCCCTGCTGTGTCCCTGCTGTGTCCCCGCTGTGTCCAGCTGTGTCCGCTGTGTCCCGCTTTGTCCCGCTGTGTCACCCGCTGAGTCCCGCTGTGTCCCCACTGTGTCCCGCTGTGTCCTTGCTGTGTCACCTGCTGTGTCCCGCCTTGTCCCCCCTGTGTCCGCTGCTGTGTCCTGCTGTATTCCCCGCTGTGTCCCGCTGTGCCCCAGCTGTGTCCCCGCTGTGTCCCCCGCGTTGTCCTCGCTGTGTCCCTCTGTTTCCCTCTGTGTCCCCTGCTGTTTCCCGTTGTGTCCCACGCTGTGTCCCCCGCTGTGTCTCGCTGTGTACCACGCTGTGTCCCGCTCTGTCCCCCGCTGTGTCCCGCTGTGTCCCCCGCAGTGTCCAGCTGTGTCCCCGCTGTGTCCCGCTGTGTCCCCTGCTGTGTCCCCCGCTGTGTCCCCCGCTCTGTCCTGCTGTGTCCACAACTGTGTCCCGCTGTGTTCCGCATTTCCCCCCATCTGTCCCACTGTGTTCCGCTTTGTCCCCCGCTGTGTCCCTGCTGTGTCCCCGCTGTGTCAAGCTATGTCCCGCTGTGTCCTGCTGTGTCACGCTGTGTCCCCCCTGAGTCCCGCTGTGTCCTCGCTGTGTCCCGCACTGTGTCCCTCTGTGTCCCGCTGTGTCCCTGCTGTGACCCGGTGTGTTCTGCTGTGTCCCCGCTGTGTCCCGCTGTGTACCCCGCTGTGTCCAGTTTGTCACCGCTGTGTCTCGCTGTGTCCCACGTTCTGTCCCCCACTGTGTTCCGCTGTGTCCCCCACTGTGTCCCGCTGGGTCTCCGCAGGGTCACCACTGTTTCCCGCTGTGTCCCGCAGTGTTCTGTGGTGCCCCGCTATGTCTCCCACTGTGTCACTTTGTGTCCCCAGCTGTGTAACCCGCTGTGTAACGCTGTGTCCCCGCTGTATCGACGGTGTGTCCCGCTGGTTCCCACTGGGTCCTCGCTGTGTTCCCTGTTGTGTCCCGCTGTGTCCCCTGCTGTGTCCCGCTGTGTGCCCCACTTTCTCCCGCTGTGTCCCCCGCTGTGTCTCATACTTTGTGCCTGCTGTGTCCCACTGTGTCCCGCTGTGTCCCCCACTGTGTCCCGATGTGTCCCCTGCTGTGTCCCCCGCTGTGTCCCGCTGTGTCCCCCACTGTGTCCCACTGTGTCCCGCTTGATCCCGCTGTGTCCTCGCTGTGTTCCCCGTTGGTCCCACTGTGTAACCCTCTGTGTCCCCCTCTGTGTCCTCGCTGTGTCCCCTGCTGTGTCCCTTTGTGTCCCCAGCTGTGTACCCCGCTGTTTCCCGCTGTGTCCCCGCTGTATCGACGCTTTGTCCCGCTGTGTCTCGCTGTGTCCTCGCTGTGTCCCACTGTGTCCCCCGCTGTGTCCCGCTGTGTCTACTGCTTTGTCCCTGCTGTGTCCCGCTGTGTCCCGCTGTGTCCCGCTGTGTCCTCGCTGTGTCCCATGCTGGGTACCGCTGTGTCCTCGCTGTGTCCCCCGATGTGTCCCTTTGTGTCCCCAGCTGAGTACCCCACTGTTTCCCGCTGTGTCCCCGCTGTATCTACGCTGTGTCCCGCTGTGTACCGCTGTGTCCTCACTGTGTTCCCCATTGTGTCCTGCTGTGTAACTCTCTGTGTCCCCCTCTGTGTCCCGCTGTGTTCCTCGCTGTGTTCCGCTGTGTTCTGCTGTTTCCCCCTGTGTCCCGCTGTGTCCTCGTCGTGTCCCATGCTGTGTTCCGCTGTGCCCTCGCTGTGTCCCCCGATGTGTCCTACTGTGTACCCTTCGGTGTCCACCTCTGTGTCCCGCTGCGACCCCTTTTCTGTCCCGCTGTGTCCACTGCTGTGTCCCCTTTGTGTCCCGCTGATTGCCCCGCTATGTCCCGCTGTGTCCTCGCTGTGTCCCCCGCTGTGTCCCGCTGTGTCCTCGCTGTGTCCCCCGATGTGTCCCGCTGTGTCCCCTGCTGTGTTCCGCTGTGTCCCGCTGTGTCCCTGCTGTATCGACGCTGTGTCCCGCTGGGTCCCGCTGTGTCCTCGCTGTGTCCTCCGCTGTCTCCCTCTTTGTCCCACGCTGTTTCCCTCTGTGTCCCGCTGTGTCCTCGCTGTGTTCCGCGCTGTGTCCCGCTGTGTCCCCGCTTTGTCCCGCGCTGTGTCCCACTGTGTCCCGCTGTGTACCCTGCTGTGTCCCGCTATGTTCCCGCAGTGTCCCCGCTGTGTCCTGCTGTGTCCCGCTGTGTCCTGGGTTGTCCCGATTTGTCCCCCGCTGTGTCCCCCAGTGAGTCCCCGCTGTGTCCCTGCTGTGTCCCGCTGTGTCCTCCCTGTGTCCCCTGCTGTGTCCCGCTGTGTCCCCCACTGTTTCCAGCTCTGTCCTCGCTGTGTTCCCTGCTGTGTCCCGCTGTGTACCCCTGTGTGCGCCCCTCGGTGTCCCGCAGTGTCCCCCGCTGTGTCCCCGCTGTGTCACGGTGTGTACCCCACTGT
>NW_012292510.1:0-1255 GCF_000151885.1 Dipodomys ordii | reverse complement strand
ATATGTGTCGACGCTGTGTCCCGCTGTGTCCCGCTGTGTCCTCGCTGTGTCTCCCGCTGTGTCCTGCCGTGTCCCCCGCTGTGTCCAGCTGTGTCTACTGCTGTGTCCCTGCTTTGTCATGCTGTGTCCCGCTGTGTCCCGCTGTGTCCTCGCTGTGTCCCAGGCTCTGTTCCGCTGTGTCCTCGCTGTGTCCCCCGATGTGTCCCTTTGTGTCCCCAGCTGTGTAACCCGCTGTGTCCCGCTGTGTCCCCGCTGTATCGACACTGTGTCCCGCTGTGTCCCGCTGTGTCCTCACTGTGTCCCCCGCTGTCTCCAGCTTTGTCCCCCGCTCTGTCCCACTGTGTCCCGCTGTGTACCCTGCTGTGTCCCGCCATGTTCCCGCAGTTTCCTCTCTGTGTCCCCCGTTGTGTCCCGCTGTGTCCCACTGTGTCCCCACTGTGTCCCGCTGTGTCCTGCTGTGTCCCCGTTGTGTCCCCGCTGTGTCACGGTGTGTACCCCGCTGTGTCCAGCTGTGTCCCCGCTCTGTCGCGCTGTGTCCACCACTGTTTCCCACTGTGTCCCCTGCTGTGTCCCCAGCTGTGTCCCGCTGTGTCCCCCGCTGTGTCCCATTGTGTCCCCCGCTGTCTCCCGCTCTGTCCCCCGCTGTGTCTCAAGCTTTGTCCCTGCTGTGTCCCGCTGTGTCCCGCTGTGTCCCCAGCTGTGTACCTCGCTGTGTCACGCTTTTCCCAGCTGTACCGACGCTGTGTCCCGCTGTGTCCTCGCTGTGTTTCCCGTTGTGTCCCGCTGTGTCCCCCGCTGTGTTTCCCGCTGTGTCCCGCTGTGTCCCCCACTGTGTCCCGCGGTGTTCCGCTTTGTCCCCTGCTGTGTCCCTGCTGTGTCCCCGCTGTGTCCAGCTGTGTCCGCTGTGTCCCGCTTTGTCCCGCTGTGTCACCCGCTGAGTCCCGCTGTGTCCCCACTGTGTCCCGCTGTGTCCTTGCTGTGTCACCTGCTGTGTCCCGCCTTGTCACCCCTGTGTCCACTGCTGTATCCTGCTGTATTCCCCGCTGTGACCCAGCTGTGCCACAACTGTGTCACCACTATGACCCCCCACATTGTACTCACATGTAACCCTCTGTTAACCCACTGAGACACATGCCAGATACCCGTAGAGACCCAACACTTTTACCCCCGAATGAGTCAAACCTGGGTACCAAGATGAGTTCCAATACAGATCCCCCATATGACACGCAGAGACCACACAAATAGACAAAATCTG
>NW_012292509.1:0-1172 GCF_000151885.1 Dipodomys ordii | reverse complement strand
TCAGTGTTCCGCTGTGTTCTGCTGTTTCCCCCTGTGTCCCGCTGTGTCCTCGTCGTGTCCCATGCTGTGTTCCGCTGTGCCCTCGCTGTGTCCCCCGATGTGTCCTACTGTGTACCCTTCGGTGTCCACCTCTGTGTCCCGCTGCGACCCCTTTTCTGTCCCGCTGTGTCCACTGCTGTGTCCCCTTTGTGTCCCGCTGATTGCCCCGCTATGTCCCGCTGTGTCCTCGCTGTGTCCCCCGCTGTGTCCCGCTGTGTCCTCGCTGTGTCCCCCGATGTGTCCCGCTGTGTCCCCTGCTGTGTTCCGCTGTGTCCCGCTGTGTCCCTGCTGTATCGACGCTGTGTCCCGCTGGGTCCCGCTGTGTCCTCGCTGTGTCCTCCGCTGTCTCCCTCTTTGTCCCACGCTGTTTCCCTCTGTGTCCCGCTGTGTCCTCGCTGTGTTCCGCGCTGTGTCCCGCTGTGTCCCCGCTTTGTCCCGCGCTGTGTCCCACTGTGTCCCGCTGTGTACCCTGCTGTGTCCCGCTATGTTCCCGCAGTGTCCCCGCTGTGTCCTGCTGTGTCCCGCTGTGTCCTGGGTTGTCCCGATTTGTCCCCCGCTGTGTCCCCCAGTGAGTCCCCGCTGTGTCCCTGCTGTGTCCCGCTGTGTCCTCCCTGTGTCCCCTGCTGTGTCCCGCTGTGTCCCCCACTGTTTCCAGCTCTGTCCTCGCTGTGTTCCCTGCTGTGTCCCGCTGTGTACCCCTGTGTGCGCCCCTCGGTGTCCCGCTGTGTCCCCCGCTGTGTCCCCGCTGTGTCACGGTGTGTACCCCACTGTGTCCAGCTGTGTCCCCGCTCTGTCCCGCTGTGTCCACCACTGTGTCCCGCTGTGTCTCCTGCTGTGTCCCCTGCTGTGTCCCGCTGGGTCCCCCGCTGTGTCCCGCTGTGTCCCCGCTGTCTCCCGCTCTGTCGCCCACTCTGTCTCATTCTTTGTCCCCGCTGTGTCCCGCTGTGTCCCGCTGAGTCCCCCCTGTGTCCCGTTGTGTCCCCAGCTGTTTACCTCGCTGTGTCCCGCTGTGTCCTCGCTGTACCGACGCTGTGTCCTGCTGTGTCCTCGCTGTGTTCCCCGCTGTGTCCCGCTGTGTGCCGCTGTGTCTGCTTTGTCCCCTTTCTGTGTCCCTGCTGTGTCCCCGCTGTGTC
>NW_012292508.1:0-7628 GCF_000151885.1 Dipodomys ordii | reverse complement strand
GAAACAGAAGCAGAAAGAGAAGCAAAAGCAGAAGGAGAAGCAGAAGAAACAGAAGCAGAATCAGTAGCAGAAGAAGCTGAAGATGCAGAACCAGAAAGAGAAGCAGAAGGAATAGCAGAAGAACGAGAAGGAGAAACAGAAGGAGAAGCAGAAGGAGACGCAGGAAAAGCAGAAGAAACAGAAGCAGACGGAGAAGAAGGAGAAGGAGAAGCCGAAGCAGAAGAAGAAGCAGAAGGAAAAGCACAAGCAGAAGGAGATGCAGAAGGAGAAGCAGGAGATGCAGAAGAAGCAGAAGCAGAAGGAGAAGAAGAAGGAGAAGAATCAGAATCAGAAGAAGCAGAAGCAGAAATAGAAAGAGAAGCCGACGAAGAGAAGCAGAACGAGAAGCAGGAGAAGCAGGAGAAGCACAAGCGGGAGAAGCAGAAGAAGAAGAAAGAGAAGAAGGAGAAGGAGCAGAAGCAGAAGGAGAAGCAGAAAGAGAAGCAGGAAAAGCAGAAGAAGCAGAAGCAGGAGAAGCAGAAGGAGAAGAAACAGGAGAAGGACAAGAAGCAGAAGCAGAAGCATAAGGAGAAGCAGAAACAGAAGGAGAAGCAGAAAGAGAAAGAGAGGAAGCAGAAGAAGCAGAAGCAGGAGAAGCAGAAGCATAAGGAGAAGCATAAGGAGAAGCATAAGTAGAAGCAGAAAGAGAAGCAGGAGAAGCACAAGAAGCAGAAGCAGGAGAAGCCGAAAGAGAAGAAGCAGAAGAAGCAGAATCAGAATCAGAAGTAGAAGCAGAAGCAGAGGGAGAAACAGAAGAAGGAGAAAGAGCAGCAGACGGTGAAGAAGAAGGAGATGCAGAAGCAGAAAGCGAAGCAGAAACAGAAGGAGAAGAAGAAGGAGAAGTTGGAGAATCAGAAGAATCAGAAGCAGAAGCAGAAAGAGAAGGAGAAGAAGGAGAAGGAGAAGCAGAAGGAGAAGGACAAGCAGGAGAAGCAGAAGAAGCAGGAGCGGGAGAAGCAGAAGAAGAAGAAACAGAAGAAAGAGAAGGAGCAGAAGGAGAAGCAGAAGGAGAAGCAGAAGGAGAAGCAGAAAGAGAAGCAGAAGAAGCAGTAGCATAGCAGGAGAAGCAGAAGCAGAACAAACAGAAGAAGCCCAATTATCAGAAGGAGAACCTGAAGCAGAAGGACAAGCAGAAGCAGCAGAAGCTGGAAAAGCAGAAGCAGAAGAAACAAAACAAAGAGAAGAAGCAGAAGCAGAAGGAGGAGCAGAAGAAGAAGAAGTAGAAAGAGAAGGATTAGGAGTAGGAGGAGCAGAAGGAGAATCAGAAGCAGAAAGAGAAGCAGAAGGAGAAGCAGAAGGAGAAACAGAAGAAGCAGAAGTAGGAGAAGCAGAAGCAGAATGAGAAGCACAAGAAGGAGAAATTGAAGGAGAAGGAGAATGAGACGGAGAAGCAGAAGGAGAAGTAGGAGAAGCAGAAGAAGGAGAAGCAGGAGAAGCAGAAGCAGAAGAAACAGAAGAAGGAGAAGACAGACGGAGAAGCAGAAGCAAAAGGAGAAGCAGGAGAAGCAGAAGCTGAAGCAGAAGAAGAAGAAATAGAAAAAGCAGAAGAAGCAAAAGAAGAAGCAGCAGGAGAAGCAGAAGAAGAAGAAGAAGAAGGAGAAGGAGAAAGAGAAGGATTAGGAGTAGGAGAAACAGAAGGATAAGCAGAAGCAGAAAGAGAAGGAGAATGAGAAGGAGAAGCAGAAGACGCAGAAGCAGGAGAAGCAGAAGCAGAATGAAAAGCAGAAGAAGGAGAAATTGAAACAGAAGAAGATGCAGAAGGAGAAGCAGAAGCAGTAGTAGAAGCAGAAGAAGGAGAAGCAGAAGGAGAAGCATAAAGAGAAACAGAAGGAGAAGCAGAAGCAGGAGAAGCAGAATCAGAAGAAATAGAAGAAGGAGAAGAAGCAGAAGCAGAAAGAGAAGCAGAAACAGAAGGAGAAGCAGAAATAGAAGCAGAAGAAGCCGAAGAAGCAAAAGCAGAACCTAAAGCAGAAGGAGAAGCAGGAGAAGCAGAAGAAGCAGAATCTGGAGAAGAAGAAGGAGAACCAGAAGGAGAAGCAGAAGCAGAAAGAGAAGCAAAAGCAGAAGGAGAAGCAGAAGGAGAAGCAGAAGAAACAGAAGAAGCAGAAGCAGTAGCAGAAGAAGCTGAAGATGCAGAAGCAGAAAGAGAAGCAGAAGGAATAGCAGAAGAACGAGGAGAAATAGAAGGAAAAGCAGAAGGAGAAGCAGGAAAAGCAGAAGAAACAGAAGCAGAAGGAGAAGCAGAAGGAGAAGGAGAAGCCGGAGCAGAAGAAGAAGCAGAAGGAAAAGCACAAGCAGAAGGAGATGCAGAAAGAGAAGCAGGAAATGCAGAAGACGCAGAAGCAGAAGGAGAAGAAGGCGAAGAATCAGAATCAGAAGAAGCAGAAGCAGAAATAGAAAGAGAAGCCGACGAAGAGAAGCAGAACGAGAAGCAGGAGAAGCAGAAGAAGCACAATCGGGAGAAGCAGAAGAAGAAGAAACAGAAGAAGGAGAAGGAGCAGAAGCAGAAGGAGAAGCAGAAAGAGAAGCAGGAAAAGCAGAAGAAGCAGAAGCAGGAGAAGCAGAAGGAGAAGAAACAGGAGAAGGACAAGAAGCAGAAAGAGAAGCAGTAGAAGCAGAAGAAGCAGGAAAAGCAGAAGCAGAAGAAAGAGAAGAAGAAGAAGACGAAGAAGAAGAAGAAGAAGCAGCAGCATAAGGAGAAGCATAAGGAGAAGCATAAGGAGAAGTATAAGGAGAAGCAGTAGAAGGAGAAGAAGCAGAAGCAGGAGAAGCTGAAGCAGAAGAAAAAGAATAAGCAAAAGAAGCGGAAGCAGAAGCAATGAGAGAAGCAGAAGAAGGAGAAGGAGAAGGAGCAGCAGAAGGAGAAGCAGAAGCAGAAAGAGAAGCAGAAACAGAAGGAGAACAAGAAGGAGAAGCAGGAGAATCAGAAGAAGCAGAAAGAGAAGGAGAAGAAGGAGAAGCAGAAGTAGAGTCAGAAGAAACAGAAGAAGACGAAGCAGAAGAAACAGAAGCAAAAGAAACAGAAGAAGGAGAAGAGCAGAAGCAGAAGCAGAAGGAGAAGCAGAAGCAGAAGGAGAAGCAGAAACAGAAGCAGGAGAAGCAGAAGAAGCAGGAGAAGCAGAAGCAGAAGAAACAGGAGAAGCCGAAGAAGCAGAAGCAGAATCTGAAGCAGAAGGAGAAACAGAAAAGCACAATCTAAAGCAGAAGCAGAAGAAACAGAAATAGTAGAATAAGCAGAAGCAGAAGCACCAGGACAAGCAGAAGAACAAGAAGGAGAAGGCGAAAGAAAAGGATTAGGAGTAGGAGAAGAAAAAGGATAAGCAGAAGCAGAAAGAGACGCAGAAGTAGAAGCAGCACGAGAAGTAGGAGAAGCAGGAGAAGCAGAAGCAAGAGAAGCAGAAGAAACAGAAGACGCAGAAGCAGAATGAGAAGCAGAAGGAGAAATTGAAGCAGAAGGAGAAGCAGAAGCAGAAGGAGAAGCAGAAGAAAGAGAATGAGAAGCAGAAAGAGAAGCAGAAAGAGAAGCACAACGAGAAGCACAACGAGAAGCAGGAGAAGCAGAAGCAGGAGAAGCAGAAGCAGAAGAAACATAAGAAGGAGAAGAAGCAGAAGCAGAAGGAGAAGCAGAAACAGAAGGAAAAGCAGAAATAGAAGCAGGAGCAGCAGAAGAAGCAGCAGCAGGAGAAGCAGAAGAAGCCGAAGAAGCAGAAGCAGAACCTGAAGCATAAGGAGATACAGGAGAAGCAGAAGAAACAGAATCTAGAGAAGCAGAAGGAGAAGCAGAAGCAGAAAGAGAAGCAAAAGCAGAAGGAGAAGCAGAAGAAACAGAAGAAGCAGAGGCAGTAGCAGAAGAAGCAGAAGATGCAGAAGCAGAAGGAGAAGCAGAAGCAGTAGTAGAAGCAGAAGAAGGAGAAGCAGAAGGAGAAGCATAAAGACAAACAGAAGGAGAAGCAGGAGAAGCAGAAGCAGGAGAAGCAGAATCAGAAGAAATAGAAGAAGGAGAAGAAGCAGAAGCAGAAAGAGAAGCAGAAACAGAAGGAGAAGCAGAAAAAGAAGCAGAAGAAGCCGAAGAAGCAAAAGCAGAACCTAAAGCAGAAGGGGAAGCAGGAGAAGCAGAAGAAGCAGAATCTGGAGAAGAAGAAGGAGAACCAGAAGGAGAAGCAGAAGCAGAGAGAGAAGCAAAAGCAGAAGGAGAAGCAGAAGAAACAGAAGAAGCAGAATCAGTAGCAGAAGAAGCTGAAGATGCAGAAGCAGAAAGAGAAGCAGACGGAATAGCAGAAGAACGAGAAGGAGAAATAGAAGGAGAAGCAGAAGGAGAAGCAGGAAAAGAAGAAACAGAAACAGACGGAGAAGCAGAAGAAGGAGAAGGAGAAGCCGGAGCAGAAGAAGAAGCAGAAGGAAAAGCACAAGCAGAAGGAGATGCAGATGGAGAAGCAGGAAATGCAGAAGACGCAGAAGCAGAAGGAGAAGAAGAAGGAGAAGAATCAGAATCAGAAGAAGCAGAAGCAGAAATAGAAAGAGAAGCCGACGAAGAGAAGCTGAACGAGAAGCAGGAGAAGCAGAAGAAGCACAAGCGGGAGAAGCAGAAGAAGAAGAAAGAGAAGAAGGAGAAGGAGCAGAAGCAGAAGGAGAAGCAGAAGGAGAAGCAGAAAGAGAAGCAGGAAAATCAGAAGAAGCAGAAGCAGGAGAAGCAGAAGGAGAAGAAACAGGAGAAGAACAAGAAGCAGAAAGAGAAGCAGTAGAAGCAGAAGAGGCAGGAAAAGAAGAAGCAGAAGAAAGAGAAGAAGAAGAAGACGAAGAAGAAGAAGCAGCAGCAGAAGGAGAAGCATAAGGAGAAGCATAAGGAGAAATATAAGGAGAAGCAGTAGAAGGAGAAGAAGCAGAAGCAGGAGAAGCTGAAGCAGAAGAACAAGAATAAGCAAAAGAATCAGAAGCAGAAGCAGTGAGAGAAGCAGAAGAAGGAGAAGGAGAAGGAGCAGCAGAAGGAGAAGCAGAAGCAGAAAGAGAAGCAGAAACAGAAGGAGAACAAGAAGGAGAAGCAGGAGAATCAGAAGAAGCAGAAAGAGAAGGAGAAGAAGGAGAAGCAGAAGTAGAATCAGAAGAAACAGAAGAAGAAGCAGAAGAAACAGAAGCAAAAGAAACAGAAGAAGGAGAAGAGCAGAAGCAGAAGCAGAAGGAGAAGCAGAAAGAGAAGCAGGAGAACCAGAAGAAGCAGGAGAAGCAGAAGCAGAAGAAACAGGAGAAGCCGAAGAAGCAGAATCAGAATCTGAAGCAGAAGGAGAAACAGAAGAAGCACAATCTGAAGAAGAAGCAGAAGAAACAGAAATAGTAGAATAAGCAGAAGCAGAAGCACCAGGACAAGCAGAAGAACAAGAAGGAGAAGGCGAAAGATAAGGAATAGGAGTAGGAGAAGCAAAAGGATAAGCAGAAGCAGAAAGAGACGCAGAAGGAGAAGCAGCACGAGAAGTAGGAGAAGCAGGAGAAGCAGAAGCAAGAGAAGCAGAAGAAACAGAAGACGCAGAAGCAGAATGAGAAGCAGAAGGAGAAATTGAAGCAGAAGGAGAAGGAGAAGGAGAAGCAGAAAGAGAAGCAGAAAGAGAAGCAGAACGAGAAGCAGGAGAAGCAGAAGCAGGAGAAGCAGAAGCAGAAGAAACATAAGAAGGAGAAGAAGCAGAAGGAGAATCAGAAACAGAAGGAAAAGCAGAAATAGAAGCAGGAGCAGCAGAAGAAGCAGCAGCAGGAGAAGCAGAAGCAGAAGAAGCCGAAGAAACAGCAGCAGAACCTGAAGCATAAGGAGATACAGGAGAAACAGAAGAAGCAGAATCTGGAGAAGCAGAAGGCGAAGCAGAAGCAGAAAGAGAAGCAAAAGCAGAAGGAGAAGCATAAGGAGAAGCAGAAGAAACAGAAGAAGCAGAGGCAGTAGCAGAAGATGTAGAAGCAGAAGGAGAAGCAGAAGGACAAGCAGAAGAACGAGAAGGAGAAGGAGAAGCAGAAGGAGAAGCAGAGAGAGAAGCAGAAGAAGGAGCAGGAGAAGGAAAAGCAGCAGGAGAAGCAGAAGGAGAAGCCGAAGGAGAAGCAGGAGATGCAGAAACAGGAGAAGCAGAAGCAGAAGAAACAGGAGAAGGACAAGAAGCAGAAGGAGAAGCAGAAACAGAAGGAGAAGCAGAAAGAGAAGGAGGGAAAGCAGAAGAAGCAGAAGCAGGAGAAGCAGAAGCATAAGAATGCGAAGAAGCAGAAGCAGAACCTGAAGCAGAAGGAGAAGCAGGAGAAGAAGAAGAAGCAGAATCTGGAGAAGCAGAATGAGAAGCAGAAGGAGAAGCAGAAGCAGAAAGAGAATCAAAAGCAGAAGGAGAAGCAGAAGAAACAGAAGACGTAGAAGGAGTAGCAGGTGTAGCAGAAGCAGAAGGAAAAGCAGAAAAACAGGAAGGAGAAGGAGAAACAGAAGGAGAAGTAGAAGGAGAAGCAGAAAGAGAAGCAGGTAAAGCAGAAGAAGAAGAAGCAGAAGGAGAATCAGAAGGAGAAGCAGAAGAAGGAGAAGGAGAAACGGAAGCAGAAGAAGATGCAGATGGAGAAGCTGGAGAAGCAGAAGAAGCAGAAGTAGAAGGAGAAGCAGGAGAAGCAGAAGAAGCAGAATCTGGAGAAGCAGAAGGAGAAGCAGAAGCAGAAAGGAAAGCAAAAGCAGAAGGAGAAGCAGAAGAAACAGAAGAAGCAGAGGCAGTAGCAGAAGAAGCAGAAGATTCAGAAGCAGAAGGAGAAGCAGAAGGAAAAGCAGAAGAACTAGAAGGAGAAGGAGAAGGAGAAACAGGAGTAGAAGCAGAAAGAGAAGCAGAAGAAGGAGCAGTAGAAGGAAAAGCCGCAGGAGAAAGAGTAAGAGCAGCAGAAGGAGAAGCAGGAAATGCAGAAACAGGAGAAGAACAAGCAGAAGAAACAGGAAAAGGACAAGAAGCAGAAGCAGAAGGAGAAGCAGAAAGAGAAGGAGGGGAAGCAGAAGAAGCAGAAGCAGGAGAAGCAGAAGCATAAGAATGCGAAGAAGCAGAAGCAGAACCTGAAGCAGAAGGAGAAGCAGGAGAAGCAGAAGAATCAGAATCTGGAGAAGCAGAATGAGAAGCAGAAGGAGAAGCAGAAGCAGAAAGAGAATCAAAAGCAGAAGGAGAAGCAGAAGAAACAGAAGAAGTAGAAGCAGTAGCAGTTGTAGCAGAAGCAGTTGGAAAAGCAGAAGGAAAAGCAGAAGAACAAGAAGGTGAAGGAGAAACAGAAGGAGAAGCAGAAAGAGAAGCAGGTAAAGCAGAAGAAGAAGAATCAGAAGGAGAAGCAGAAGAAGGAGAAGGAGAAGCAGAAGAAGAAGAAGATGCAGAAGGAGAAGCAGAAGAAGCAGAAGCAGAAGGAGAAGCAGGAAAAGCAGAAGAAGCAGAAGCAAAAGGAGAAGTAAAAGAAGGAGAAGGAGAAGCAGAGGCAGAAGAAGAAGCATAAGGACAAGCACAAGCAGAAGGAGATGCAGAAGGAGAAGCAGGAGAAGCAGAAGAAGCAGAAGCTGAAGGAGAAGCAGAAGTAGGAGAAGGAGAAGGAGGAGAAGCAGAAGCAGAAGGAGA
>NW_012292507.1:0-1201 GCF_000151885.1 Dipodomys ordii | reverse complement strand
ATTCTCCTGGTGGTACTAGTTACTCTTCCACAATCTCACGTCGCAACACTTCAGTGATTTGTCTAAATGTCCCGAAGCCTACACTGCTGCCTCCGGAGCTACAGCACCTCGCGCTAGTCCTGCGGAGGACCACGGTGGTCTGCTCAGCCCAGCCTCAGGCCCCTCTTGATGCCATCTCCCGTCCCGTTCCCCGGCCCGGGCACCGGCGCCGTGACCCTCTGACCCGCACGGCCAGAGCCTCTGCCTCCGCCCTCGCTGCTGCCTTGCGCGCGCCGAGTCCCCGCGGCTGCCGACATGTTGTCGTCCAGCCCCGAGATCCAGCCCGGCGGGTCGCCGCCCCCGGGCGCCGGGCAGCCGCTGTTGCAGCCCACCAAGGTGGACTCGGCCGAGGGCCGCCGGCCGCAGGCGCTGCGGCTGATCGAGCGCGACCCCTACGAGCGGCCCGAGCGGCTGCGGCGGCTGCAGCAGGAGCTGGACGCCTTCCGGGGCCAGCTGGGCGACGCGGCCGCGCTGGACGCCGCCTGGCGCGAGCTGCAGGAGGCGCAGGAGCTGGACGCGCGCGGCCGCTCCATCGCCATCGCGCGCTGCTACTCGCTCAAGAACCGCCACCAGGACGTGATGCCCTACGACGGCAACCGCGTGGTGCTGCGCTCGGGCAAGGACGACTACATCAACGCCAGCTGCGTGCAGGGCCTGTCGCCCTACTGCCCGCCGCTCGTGGCCACGCAGGCGCCGCTGCCCGGCACCGCCGCCGACTTCTGGCTCATGGTGCACGAGCAGAAGGTGGCGGTCATCGTCATGCTGGTGTCCGAGGCCGAGATGGAGAAGGTGGGGGCCGGGCGGGCGGCGGGCGGGGGTCCCCATGCCCCGCTCCCCCGGCCTCAACCCTCCGGTTCCTCCGCAGCAAAAGGTGGCGCGCTACTTCCCCACGGAGCGGGGCCAGCCCGTGGTGCACGGCGCGCTGCGCGTGGCGCTGAGCAGCGTCCGCGCCACCGAGACGCACGTGGAGCGCGTGCTCAGCCTGCAGTTCCGGGACCAGAGCCTCACGCGCTCGCTCGTGCACCTGCACTTCCCGACGTGGCCCGAGCTGTGCGTCCCGTCCGGGGGGGCGGGGAGGGTCAGGGTCACCCACCCTTGCTCATGCGCACTCCCTCCTCCCCCAGAGGCCTGCCCGACAGCCCCCGAACACCTGCTGCGCTTC
>NW_012292506.1:0-2704 GCF_000151885.1 Dipodomys ordii | reverse complement strand
CACTGTATCAGGAGATACACAGTAATCTTTTTACGTATGTCAGGTTGGGACTATAAAGTCTGGACGTAGACACTGTCCCTGAGCCAGTCCGTGGAAAGGCTAGCATTATTCCACTTGAACCACAGCACCACTTCTGGCTTTTTCTGATTAAGTGGTGATGGGGAATTGAACCCAGGGCCTCACGTATGCAAGGTAAGCGCTCTACCACTGAGCCACCTACCCAGCCCATACACAGTGATTTTCAAGAAGAAACTCACCTTAGCTCCCACAGCTGAGAGAGGTTGCCAGGCACCCAGGCACTTCTTGGACCTGAGGTCTGGCACTAGTCGAATCCCCAGAGAAAAAAAAAAGTCCACTTCCTCCATATTGGAGCAGTGCATTGTGGGAATCGTAGTCTCCATGGAAGCTCAAATCCTTGGAAAGTGCGTTTTTTCCCCCAGGGGGCGAGAAGCCCCTTCTGCGCATGTGCGTCCCCGCCCACTGTTGGTTTTTTACCGTCTGCGAATTCCGGTTTCTTTCCCTGACCCTGGCTGCTGAAAGTGCTCTCAGGTACAGTTTGGCGTTCCATAATTGGAGCCCTGATGCAGGCGCCCAGCCGCTCTTCGGTGGACCTGGGGAGCTGTGACTTGAAGGGATCGCAAGCTTCCCATCTGATGTCAGGTACCTTGACCTGGGCCCAGGACTGGGGTCTACCCTCCACGTGTTCCTCCAGTCTGGGGTTATTTGTTTGGAGTTCATGTGTTTGTGCTGCCATTAGCCTATGTGCCTCCGCATGCCGGAAACTGTCTTCTGAAAGCAAGTTGGGGGTTTCTCAAGATTGGAGAGCAGGGAGCTGTGTGTTTATTCTCCAGGACTGAGAGATTCTGGTGTTAACTCGTGTGATTTTTTTTTTTTCACTTTGCCCAGCTGTAAGATGAGCACGGTAACAAAACAAGTGAAATTGGCAAGGGTGGGCCTCCCTGGAGTCCATTTATATTGCAGTGGTATTTTGGGGTTCTGTGTTGCTCCTCCCAGGGGTGTGTCTCTGCACTGCTCCTGCCTTTTTAGCTTTCTTAGCACTTCTGGGTTGAATTCACTCATGTTTGTACATGAACTTGTTTCTGATATTGGAGTAGATTGTGTGGTGCTGGTTTTTTTTTGGGGGGGGGGAAGGTCTGGTCGTGGGGCCTGAACTCTGGGCCTGGGCACTGTCCCTCAGCTCTTCAGCTCAAGGCTAGCGCTCTACCACTTGAGCCACAGCGCCACTTCCGGCTTTTTTTCCTTTTTTTTTGCTTATGTGGTGCTGAGGAATGGAACCCAGGGCCTCAGGCATGCAAGGCAAGCCCTCTACCACTGAGCCACCTTCCCATTGGTGCTGTATTTTTAGGAATGAAGGCTAACAATGTTTGAAGGAGGACACCCTATGAATAGGAATCTCCCTACAAATCTCTCTCAAAGGAGAGTTCTTGTCAACTCTGACAAGCCCTAAAGAGCAGAGGCAGAAAAACATCCAAAGGGGAAGATGTTTTTTAGCCTTCCTTGCCTTACGCAATAACTGGTTGTAGTTCTCAGAGCACAAGATTTACATGGTACACTTTCCTCCAACACTCTCAGTCACTTGGTGTGTTGGAAGGTTTAGATCAACTTTCAGAAGGGGAGATGAACTGTACTGTATTTCAATAGCAACTAGTTTTAAAGAAGATGTGATATGTTTATTTGGTTTCAATCCACCTTATCTTTTGTGAGAATATTAGTTTTTATGCATTCTGTATGTATATTAACCTAGAAATGAATTGCTTTCATAATACCTAACAATGGACTCTGGATTCGAGTATAATGGAGAGTTTAATGTTCTACTTGAGATATAAAAAATTCTTCTCCCATAAGAATGCTTTATGCCCTGGACGCCAGTGGCTCACGCCTGTAATCCTAGCTATTCAGGAGGCCGAGATCTGAGGACTGCAGTTTAAAGCCAGCCCTGGCAGGAAAGTTCGTGAAACTCTTTATTTCCAATAAACCACCAGAGAACTGGAAGTGGCGCTGTAGCTCAAGTGGTAGAGCACTAGCTTTGAGCTGAAGAGCTGAGGGACAGCACTCAGGCCTAGAGTTCAAGCCCCATGACCGACAAATAAAAAGGAATGCTTTATGCTTTTCCAGCCCATCTATAATGTTTTGAGCAGGAAAATTTGGGGCAAAATCACACAGGTTATTTTTCCTGATTACTTCATTTGCCTTCTTTCCCAGCCTTGCTTCCAGAATCTTCTGTTCATTGTCAACAGCAAGAAAGAATGCAAGGATCTCTGGTGAGTTGTTTTTATTTCTCACTTTGTTTTATATTCCATTTTATGAACAAAAGGGTGTCCAAGGTTGAAGAACAAGGAACATGTTCATAAGTCACACAAAGATGGCTTGTGGATTTAGCAGATTATAAAATACATTGAGGAGGTGACTTCTCTTGGAATATGAAGGTTTGTTAGCAACTGAGCAGAGATCAAATCCTTATGAGTAACATTAAAGTATCTTAATGTTTGACTGGCATTGCTGAAATAATGTTGTCACACATACCTTCAAATGTTCTAGAGGACTGAGTAAGTTATATATCCTTAAATTCCTCTCCAGACATATGTCTTGGAATGCTGCATTGTCTTTTTCTTACTTGAAACTTAGGCTATATTTGATGATAGAATCTATGGTCTTTCTAGAAATCCCAGTTATTCTGTTATGA
>NW_012292505.1:0-4955 GCF_000151885.1 Dipodomys ordii | reverse complement strand
CTTGCTGTGTCCCCCGATGTGCCCGGTTGTGTCCCCAGCTGTGTACCCCGCTTTGGCCCACTCTGTCCCCGCTGTATCGACGCTGTGTCCCGCTGGGTCCCACTGTGTCCTCGCTTTGTCCACCGCTGTGTCCCGCTGTGTCCACCGCTGTGTCCTGCTGTGTCCCCGCTCTGTCCCGCTGTGTCCACCGCTGTGTCCCGCTGTTTCCCCCGCTGTGTCCCGCTGTGTCCCCCGCTCTGTCTCCCTGTGTCCACCGCTGTGTCCCGCTGTTTCCCCGGCTGTGTCCCGCTGTGTCCTTGCTGTGTCCCCCGCTGTCTCACTCTCTGTCCCCCACTGTGTCTCATGCTTTGCCCTGCTGTGTCCCACTGTGTTCCGCTGTGTCCCGCTGTGCCCCCACTGTGTCCCGTTGTGTCCACAGCTGTGTACCATACTGTATAATGCTGTGTCCCTGCTGTATCGACGCTGTGTCCCGCTGGGTCCTGCTATGTACTCCGTTGTGTCCAGCTTTGTCACCGCTGTGTCCCCCGCTTTGTCCTGCTGTGTCCTCGCTGGGTTCCCCGCTGGGTCCCGCTGTGTCCCCCGCTGTGTCCCGCTGTGTCCCGCTGTGTCCCCGCTGTGTCCCGCTCTGTCCTCCCTGTGTCCCCGGCTTTGTCCCGCTGTGTCCCCTGCTGTGTCCCGCTGTGTCTACTGCTGTGTTCCTGCTGTGTCCCGCTGTGTCCCACTGTGTCCCCCTGTGTCCTCACTGTGTCACACGCTGTGTTCTGCTGAGTACTTGCTGTGTCCCCCGATGTGCCCCGTTGTGTCCCCAGCTGTGTACCCCGCTGTGGCCCACTGTGGACCCGCTGTTTTGACGCTGTGTCCCGCTGTGTCCCGCTCTGTTCCCCGCTGTGTCCCGCTGTGTCCACTGCTGTGTCCCCGCTGTGTCCCGCTTTTTCCCCCGCTGTGTCCCTCTGTGTCCTCGCTGTGTCCCCCGCTGTGTCCCACTGTGTCCTCGCTGTGTCCCCTGCTGTGTCCCGCTGTGTCCCCCGCTGTGTCCTGATGTGTCCCGCTTTGTCCCGCTGTGTCCCTGCTGTGACCCTCATTGTCCCGGTGTGTCCCCGCTGTGGCCCCTCTGTGTCTCGCTGTGTATACCCCGCTTTGTCCAGCTTTGTCCCCACTGTGTCCCGCTGTGTCCTCCCTGTGGTCCCTGTTGTGTCCCGCTCTGTCCCCCGCTGTGTCCCCCGCTGTGTCCTGCTGTGTCCAATGCTGTGTCCCGTGTTGTCCCGCTGTGTCCCCCACTGTGTCCCTGCTGTGTCCCCGCTGTGTCACGCTGTTTCCCGCTGTGTCCTGTTGTGTCCCGTTGTGACCCTGCTGAGTCACCCTGTGTCCCGATGTGTCCCGCTGTGTCGTCGCTCTGTCCCCCGCTGTGTCCCACGCTGTGTCCCGCTGTGTCCCGCTGTATCCCGCTGTGTCCCCGCTGTGCGCCCGCTCTGTCCTGCTGAGTACCCCGCTGTGTCCAACTGTGTCCCCGCTGTGTCCCGCTGTGTCCCCTCTCTCTCCCCTGCTGTCCCCCGCTGTGTCCCCCGCTGTGTCCCGCTGTGTCCCTCAGTGTGTTCCCCTGTGTCCATACAGTGTCCCCGCTGTGTCCTGCTGTGTCACACTGTGTCCCGTGGTGTCCGGCTTTGTCACCCGCTGTGTCCCCCGCTGAGTGCCGCTGTGTACCCCGCTGTGTCCCAATGTGTCCTCGCTGTGTCCCCCGCTGTGTCCCGCAGTGTCTCCCCTGTGTCCCCCGCTGTGTCCCGCTGTGTCCCGCTGTGTCCCCTGCTGTGTACCCCTGCTGTGTCCCACTGTGTCCCCCGCTGTGTCCCACTGTGTCCCACGGTGTACCCGCTGTGTCCCGTTGTGTCCCCAGCTGTGTACCCCGCTGTGTCCCGCTGTGTCCCTCTGTGTCCCGCTGTGTCCTCGCTGTGTCCCCCGCTGTGTACCGCTGTGTCCTCGCTTGTCCCCCGCTGTGTCCCTTTGTGTCCCCAGCTGTGTACCCCGCTGTGTTCTGCTGTGTCCCCGCTGTATCGACGCTGTGTCCTGCTGGGTCCCGCTGGGTCCTCGCTGTGTTCCCCGTTGTGTCCCGCTGTGTCCCCTGCTTTGTCCCCGCTGTGTCCCTGCTGTGTCCCTGCTGTGTCGCCACTGTGTCCGCTGTGTCCTGCTGTGTCCTCGCTGTGTCCCATGCTGTGTTCCGCTGTGTCCCTCGCTGTGTCCCGGTGTGTCCCGCTGTGTCCCCACTGTGTCCCGCTGTGTCCCCCGCTGTGTCCCGCTGTGTCCCTGCTGTGACCCTCTCTGTCCCCGCTGTATTGACGCTGTGTCCCGGTGTGTCCCGCTGTGTCCACGCTGTGTTTCCGGCTGTGTCCCGCTGTGTACCCCTCCGTGTCCCCCGCTGTGTCCCGCTGTGTCCCCTCTCTGTCCCCTACTGTCCCCCGATGTGTTCCCTGCTGAGTCTTACTCTGTCGCCCGCTTTGTCCCGCTGTGCCCCTGCATTGTCCCCGCTGTGTCCCACTGTGTCACACTGTGTCCCGTGTTGTCCCGCTTTGTCCCCCGCTGTGACCTCGCAGTGTTTCCCGCTGTGTCCCGCTGTGTCCTCGCTGTATTCCCCGCAGTGTCCTGCTGTGTCCCCCGTTGTGTCCACCGCTGTGTCCTCGCTGTGTCCCCCGCTTTGTCCCGCTGTGTCCTCACTGGGTCACCCGCTGTGTCCCCCGCTGTGTCCCGCTGTGTCCGACTGTGTCCCGCTCTGTCCCCGCTGTGTCCCGCTGTGTCCCTCTGTGTCCCCGCTGTGTGCCCGCTGTGTCCCGCTGTGTACCCCGCTGTGTCCAGCAGTGTCCTTTTGTGTCACGCTGTTTCCCCGCTGTGTCCCTGCTGTGTCCCTCTGTGTACCTCGCTGTGTCTAGCTTTGTCCCCGCTGTGTCTCGCTTTGTCCCACGCTCTGTCCCACACTGTGTCCCGCAGTGTCCCCCGCTGTGTCCTCGCTGTGTCCCCTGCTGTGTCCCGTTGTGTCCCTAGCTGTGTACCCCGTTGTGTCCCGCCTTATCGACTCTGTGTCCCACTGGGTCCCGCTGTTTCCTTCCTGTGTTTCCCGCTGTGTCTCGCTGTGTCCCCGCTGTATCGACGCTGTGTCCCCGCTGTGTCCCGCTGGGTCCCCCGCTGTGTCCCGCTGTTTCCCCCCCTGAGTACCCGCTGTGTCATCGCTGTGTCCCGCTGTTTCCTCGATGTGTCCCCTGCTGTCTCCCTCTCTGTCCCCCGCTGTGTCTCACGCTTTGTCCCTGCTGTTTCCCTCTGTGTACCCCGCTGTGTCCAGCTTTGTACCCGCTGTGTCTCGCTGTGTCCCACGCTCTGTCCCACACTGTGTCCCGAAGTGTCCCCTGCTGTGTCCCACTGTGTCCCCCGCTGAGTCCCCGCTGTGTCACCTCTGTGTCCCGCTGTTTCCTCGCTGTGTCCCGTGCTGTTTCACTCTCTGTCCCTCGCTGTGTCTCACGCTTTGTCCCCGCTGTGTCCCACTGTGTCCCGCTGTGTCCCGCTGTGCCCCCCACTGTGTCCCGTTGTGTCCACAGTGTGTACCACGCTGTGTAACGCTGCCTCCCCGCTGTATCGACGCTGTGTCCCGTTGTGTCCCGCTGTGTCCTCGCTGTGTTCCCCACTGTGTCTCGCTGTGTCCCCCGCTGTGTCCCCCGCTGTGTCCTCGCTGTGTCCCCTGTTGTGTCCCGCTGTGTCCTCACTGGGTAGCCCACTGTGTCCCGCTGTGTCCCCCGCTGTCCCCCGCTGTGTCCCGCTGTGTCCCGCTGTGTCCCCCGCTTTATCTTCCTGTGTCCCGGAGTGTCCCCGCTGTGTCCCGCTGTGTAACACTGTGTCCTGTGGTGTCCCACTTTGTCCCACGCTGTGTCCCCAGCTGCGTCCCCTCTGTGTCGCCGCTGTGTCCCCTCTCTGTCCTCTGCTGTCCCCCGCTGTGTCCCCCGCTGTGTCCCCCGCTGTGACCCTCTGTGTCCCGCTGTGTCCCACGCTGTGTCCCCACTGTGTGCCCCCTGTGTCCCACTGTGTACCCCGCTGTGTCCAGCTGTGTCCCGCTGTGACCCGCTGTGTTCTCAGCTGTGTCCCGCTGTGTACCCATCTGTGTCCCCCTCTGTGTCCCGCTGTGTTCCCCGCTGTGTCCCGCTGTGTCCGGCTGTGTCCCCCGCTGTGTGCCGCTGTGTCCCGCTATGTCCCCCGCTTTGTCCTGCTGTGTCCCCGCAGTGTCCCCGCTGTGTCCCGCTGTGTCACACTGTGTCCTGTGGTATCCCACTTTGTCCCCCGCTGTTTCCCCCGCTGTGTCCTCCGCTGAGTCCCCTCTGTATCGACGCTGTGTCCCGCTGTGTCCCGCTGTGTCCTCACTGTGTTCCCCGCTGTGTCCCGCTGTGTCCCCTGCTGTGTCCCCCGCTGTGTCCTCGCTGTGTCCCCCGCTGTGTCCCGCTGTGTCCTCGCTGGGTCCCCCGCTGTGTCCCGCTGTGTCCCCCACTGTGTGCCGCTGTGTCCGACTGTGTCCCGCTCTGTCCCCGCTGTGTCCCGCTGTGTCCCGCTGTGTCCCCGCTGTGTGCCCGCTGTGTACCGCTGTGTACCCCGCGGTGTCCAGCTGTGTCACCGAGGTTTCCCACTGTGGCCCTACACTGTCTCCGCTCTGTCCCCCGCGTTGTTCCGTTGTGTCCCGCTGTGTCCCCCGCTTTGTCCTACTGTGTCCCCACAGTGTCCCGCTGTGTCCCGCTGTGTCTCAATGTGTCCCGTGGTGTCCCTCTTTGTCCCCCGCTGTGTCCCCCGCTGTGTCCCCGCAGGTTCACCGCTGTTTCACGCTGTGTCCCGCAGTGTTCCGTGGTGTCCCGCTTTGTCCCCCGCTGTGGCCCCCCCTGAGCCACCTCTGTGTCCCCGCTGTGTCCCGCTGTGTCCTCGCTGTGTCCGCCTCT
>NW_012292504.1:0-2674 GCF_000151885.1 Dipodomys ordii | reverse complement strand
CCCTTTCTGTCCCCCGCTGTGTCTCACGCTTTGTCCCCGCTGTGTCCCACTGTGTCCCGCTGTGTCCCGCTGTGCCCCCACTGTGTCCCCGCTGTGTCCCTGCTGTGTCCCTGCTGTGTCACTGCTGTGTCCCGCTGTGTCCTGCTGTGTCCTCGCTGTGTCCCACGCTGTGTTCCGCTGTGTCCCCCGCTGTGTCCCGCTGTGTCCCGCTGTGTCCCCGCTGTGTCCCGTTGTGTCCTCGCTGTGTCCCCAGCTGTGTACCCCACTGTGTCCCGCTGTGTCCCTGCTGTGTCGACGATGGGTCCCGCTGGGTCCCGCTGTGTCCTCCCTTTGTCCCCCGCTGTGTCCCACTGTGTCCGGCACTGTGTCCCGCTGTGTCTACTGCTGTGTCCCCGCTGTGTCCCGCTGTGTCTCCCGCTGTGTCTCTGCTGTGTCCCCGCTGTGTCCCCGCTGTGTCCCGCTTTGTCCCGCTGTGTACTGCTGTGTCCCCCGCTGAATCCCGCTGTGTCCCAATGTGTCCTCGCTCTGTCCCCCGCTGTATCCCGCTGTGTCCTCCCTGTGTCCCCCGCTGTGTCCCGCTGTGTCCCGCTGTGTCCCCGCTGTGTCCCGCTGTGTCCCCGCTGTGTGCCCGCTGTGTCCCGCTGTGTATCCCGCTGTGTCCCGCTGTGTCACCGCTTTGTCTCGCTGTGGCCACTCTCTGTCTCCGCTGTCCCCCGCTGTGTCCCCCGCTGTGTCCCGCAGTGTTCCCGCTGTGTCCCTCTGTGTCACACTGTGTCCCGTGGTGTCCCACTTTGTCCCACGCTGTGTCCTCCGCTGAGTCCCCTCTGTGTCCCCCTGTGTCCTCGCTGTGTCCCCCGCTGTCTCCCGCTTTGACTCCCGCTGTGTTCCGCTGTGTCCCGCTGTGTCCCCGCTGTGTCCCCAGCTGTGTCCCGCTGTGTCCCGCTGTGTACCCGCTGTGTCCTGCTATGTTCCCGCAGTGTCCCCGCTGTGTCCCGCTGTGTCCTGCTGTGTCCTTGCTGTGTCCCCAGCTGTGTACCCCACTGTGTCCCGCTGTGTCCCTGCTGTATCGACGCTGGGTCCCGCTGGGTCCCGCTGTGTCCTCCCTTTGTCCACCGCTGTGTCCCGCTCTGTCCAGCACTGTGTCCGGCTCGGTCTACTGCTGTGTCCCCGCTGTGTCCCGCTGTGTCCAGCTGGGTCCCTGCTGTATCCACGCTGGGTCCCGCTGGGTCCTGGTCTGTCATCCCTGTGTCCCCCGCTGTGTCCCGCTCTGTCCCCCGCTGTGTCTCTGCTGTGTCCCCGCTGTGTCCCACTTTGTCCCGCTGTGTACTGCTGTGTCCCCCGCTGAATCCCGCTGTGTCCCAATGTGTCCCAATGTGTCCTCGCTCTGTCCCCCGCTGTGTCCCGCTGTGTCCTCCCTGTGTCCCCCGCTGTGTCCCGCTGTGTCCCGCTGTGTCCCCCGCTGTGTTCCCCGCTATGTCCCGCTGTGTCCCCCGCTGTGTCCCACTGTGTCCTTGCTGTGTCCCATGCTGTGTGCCGCTGTGTCCTCGATGTGTCCCCGCTATGTCCTGCTGTGTCCTGCTGTGTCACGCTGTTTCCCCACTACGTCCCCGCTGTGTCCCTCTGTGTACCCCGCTGTGTCCAGCTTTTTCCCCGCTGTGTCTCGCTGTGTCCCACGCTCTGTCCCCCACTGTGTCCCGCTCTGTCCCCCTCTGTGTCCCGCTGTGTCCCCCGCTGTGTCCCACTGTGTCCCCGCAGTGTCACTGCTGTTTCCTGCTGTGTCCCGCTGTGTTCCATGGTGTCCCTCTTTGTCTCCCGCTGTGTCCCCCGCTGAGACCCCGCTGTGTCAACGCTGTGTCCCCCTGTGTCCTGGCTGTGTCAACCGCTGTCTCCAGCTCTGTACCCCGCTGTGTCTCACGCTTTGTCCCCGCTGTGTCCCACTGTGTCCCGCTGTGTCCCGCTGTGCCCCCACTGTGTCGCCGCTGTGTCCCTGCTGTGTCCCTGCTGTGTCGCCGCTGTGTCCCGCTGTTTCCTGCTGTGTCCTCGCTTTGTCCCACGCTGTGTTCCGCTGTGTCCCCCGCTGTGTCCCGCTGTGTCCCGCTGTGTCCCCGCTGTGTCCCCACTGTGTCCCGCTGTGTCCCCCGCTGTGTCCTGCTGTGTCCCGCTTTGTCCCTGCTGTGACCCTCTCTGTCCCCGCTGTATTGATGCTGTGTCCCGGTGTGTCCCGCTGTGTCCGCGCTGTGTTCCCGGCTGTGTCCCGCTGTGTACCCCTCTGTGTCCCCCGCTGTGTCCCGCAGTGTCCCCTCTCTGTCCCCTGCTGTCCCCCGCTGTGTCCCCCGCTGTGTCTCGCTGTGTCGCCCACTGTGTCCCGCTGTGCCCCTGCAGTGTCCCCGCTGTGTCCCACTGTTTCACACTGTGTCCCGTGTTGTCCCGCTTTGACCCCCGCTGTGACCTCGCAGTGTTTCCCGCTGTGTCCCGCTGTGTCCTCGCTGTGTCCCCCGCTGTGTCCCGCTATGTCCTCGCTGGGTCCCCCGCTGGGTCCCACTGTGTCCCTCGCTGTGTCCCGCTGTGTCCGACTGTGTCCCGCTCTGTCCCCGCTGTGTCCGGCTGTGTCCTGCTGTGTCCTCGCTGTGTCCCACGCTGTGTTCCGCTGTGTCCCCCAGCTGTGTCCCGCTGT
>NW_012292503.1:0-3882 GCF_000151885.1 Dipodomys ordii | reverse complement strand
TGGGACACAGTGGAACACAGCGGTGACACAGCGGGGACACAGCGGAGGACACATCATGGGACAGAGAGGGACACAGGGGACACAGCGGGACACAGTAGGGGACACAGCGGGGATACAGCGGGGGACACAGCTGGACACAGCGGGACACAGCAGCGACTCAGCGGGACACAGCGGGTATACTGTGGTGACACAGCGGGACACAGCGGGGACACAGCGGGACACAGCGAGGACACAGCGGGGGACCAAGAGGGACACAATAGAGAACACAGAGGGACACAGCGGGACACAGCGGCGGACAGAGGCAACAGAGCGCGACACAGCGGGACACAGCAGGGGACACAGCAGGGGACAGCGGGGACACACCTGGGGACAACGGGGACACAGCGGGGACACAGAGGGGAACACAGCGGGGGACACAGCGGGACACAGCGAAACACAGCGGGGGACAAAGCAGGGGACAGCGGGGACACAGCGGTGGACAAGGGGGACACAGCGGGACAAAGCGGGGGACACAGCGGGTGACACAGCGAGACACAGCAGGGGACAAGGGAGGACACAGTGGCACACAGCAGGACACAGCGGGGACACAGCGGTGGACACAGAGAGACACAAAGGGGGACACAGTGGGACACAGCGGGACACAGCGAGGGACACAGCGAGGACAAAGTGGGACACAGCGAGGACACAGCAGGGACACAGCGGGTACACAGCGGGAAACAAAGCGGGAACACAGCGGGACACAGCGGGACACAGCAGGTACACAGCGGGAAACAGCGGGGGACACAGCAGGGGACAGAACTGGGGAAACAGCGGGACACAGCAGGGGCAAAGCAAGGACATAGCGGGACACAGCGGGGACACAGCGGGGACAAAGAGGTGGACACAGCAAGGGACACAGCGGGACAGAGCGGGGACACAGAGGTGGACACAGCAAGGGACACAGCGGGACAGAGCGGGGACACAGATGGGGACACTGCGGGACTCAGCGGGACACATCGGGGGACACAGCGGGACACAGCGGGGGACACAGCGAGGACACAGCGGGACACAGCGGCGGACACAGGGATACACAGCGGGACATAGCGGGACACAGCCGGACACAGCGGGGCACACAGTGGGGACACAGCGGAGCACCGCGGGGAACTCAGTGGGAACACAGCGGGCGACAAAGAGGGAACACAGCTTGGACATAGCGGGACACAGCGAAGACACAGCGGGGACACAGCGGGAAACAAAGCGGGAACACAGCGTGCACAGCAGGACACAGCAGGTACACAGTGGGAAACAGCGGGGGACACAGCCGGACACAGCGGGGGACACAAAGGGGACACAGTGGTGTCACAGTGCGGGACACAGCGGGGACACAGCGGGACATAGCGGGACACAACGGGACACAGCGGGGGACACAGCGGGGGACACAACAGGACACAGCAGGGGACAAGCGAGGACACAGCGGGACACAGCGTGGACACAGCTGGGACACAGAGGGGACACAGCGGGGGACACAGCGGGATAGCGCGGGGACATAGAGGGGGACACAGCGGCACTCAGTGGGACACAGAGGGGGACACAGCGGGACGCAGCGGGGGATACAGCGGGGAGACAGAGGGACACAGCGGCGGACACAGCGATACACAGCGGGACATAGCGGGGGACACAGCGGGACACAGCGGGGGACACAGCAAGGGACAGAGCGGGATATAGCAGGGACAGCGGGACACAGCGGGAGACACAACGGGACACAGAGGGGGACACAGTGGGGGACAGCGAGGATACAGCGGGACACAGCGGGGGACACAACAGGGACACAGCGGGGACACAGCAGGACACAGCGGGACACAGAGGGAACACAGCAGGGACACAGCGGGACAGCGCTGAGACACAGCGGGACACAGCGGGGACACAGCGGATACACAGCGGGACACAGTGGCGGACACAGCGGGACACAGCGAGGACACAGCGGGACAGAGCGGGACATAGCGGGGACACAGGTGGACACAGCGTGGGACACAGCGGGACACAGCAGGGACACAGCGGGGACACAGCGGAGGACACAGCGATACACAGCGGGACATAGCGGGGTAAACAGCCGGACACAGCGGGGGACACAGCGGGGGACACAGCGGGGACCAAGCGGGGACAAAGAGGGGACACAGCTTGGACATAGCGGGGACACAGAGGTGGATACAGCGGGGACACAGTGGGACACAGTGGAACACAGAGGGACACAGCGGGGACACAGCGGGACACAGTGGGGGACACAGCGAGGACACAGCGAGGACACAGCGGGGACACAGCGGGGACACAGGGGAAACAAAGCGGGAACACAGAGTGACACAGTGGGACACAGCAGGGACACAGAGGGGACACAGCGGCAAACAGCGGGGACACAGCGGGACACATTGGGGACACAGCAGGGACACAGCGGGGACACAACGGGACTCAGCGGGGCCACAGCAGGGGTCACAGTGGGACACAGCGGGACACAGCGGAACACAGCGGGAGACACAGCAGGGGACAGCGGGGACACACAGGGGGCCACAGCAGGGGACACAGCGGGATACAGCAGGGACACAGCGGGACACAGCGGGGGACAAACTGGGACCCAGGGGGGGACATAACGTGGGACACATTGGGGACACAGCAGGGACACAGAGGGACACAGCGGGGGACACAGCGGGGGACACAGCCGGACACAGCGGGAACACAGCGGGACACAGTGGGTGACACATCGGGGGACACTGCGGGACACAGCGGGGGACACAGGGGGGACAAAGCGGAAATACAGCGGGGGACCCAGCAAGGCACACAGCTGGACACAGCGGGACACAGCAGGGACTCAGCGGGACACAACGGGGACACAGCAGTGACAAAGCAGGACACAGCGGGGACACAGCGGGACACAGGGGGCCACAGCAGGGGACACAGCGGGGACACAGAGGTGGACACAACAAGGGACACAGCGGGACAGAGCGGAGACAGAGAGGGGGACACAGAGGGACTCAGCGGGACACAGCGGGGGACACAGCGGGACACAGCGGGGGACACAGCGGGGACACAGCGGGACACAGAGGCGGACACAGCGATACACAGTGGGACATAGCGGGACACAGCTGGACACAGCGGGGGACACAGTGGGGACACAGCGGAGCACCGCGGGGAACTCAGCGGGGACACAGCGGGGGACAAAGAGGGAACACAGCTTGGACATAGCGGGTCACAGCGAGGACACAGCGTGGAAACAGCGCGGACACAGCGGGGACACAGCGGGACACAGCAGGTACACAGAGGGGGAAAAAGCAGGAGACAGCGGGGGACACAGCGAGGACACAGCGGGACACAGCTGAGACACAGCAGGGACTCAGCGGGGAACACAGCGTGGGACAAAGCGGGACACCAGGGAACACAGCGGGACACAGCGGGAAACAGAGGTGACCCTGCGGGGACACAGTGGGACACAGCGGGCGACACAGCGGGACACAGCGGGGGACACAACGGGGACACAGCGGTGTCACAGTGGGGGACACAGCAGGGACACAGCGGGACATAGCGGGACACAGCGGGACACAGCGTGGACACAGCTGGGACACAGAAGGGACACAGCGGGGGACACAGCGGGATAGAGCAGGGACACAGAGGGGGACACAGCGGGACACAGCGGGGGATACAGCGGGGACACAGCGGGACACAGCGGCGGACACAGCGATACACAGCGGGACATAGCGGGGGACACAGCGGGACACAGCGGGGGACACAATGAGGGACACAGCAGGATATAGCAGGGACAGCGGGACACAGCGGGAGACACAACGGGACACAGCGGGGGACACAATGGGGGACAGCAGGGACACAGCGGGACATAGCGGGGACACAGTGGGGGAC
>NW_012292502.1:0-2084 GCF_000151885.1 Dipodomys ordii | reverse complement strand
AGCGGGACCCAGCGGGACAGAAGCGGGGACACAGCGGGGGACACTTTGAAACACAGCGGGACACAGCGGGACACAGCGGGGGACACAGCGGGGACACAGCGGGGATACAGCGAGGCCACAGTGGGGATACAGCGGGGACACAGCGGGACACAGCGGCGGAGACAGCGATACACAGCGGGACATAGCAGGACACAGCCGGACACAGCGGGGGACACAGTGGGGAAACAGCGGAGCACCGCGGGGAACTCAGCGGGGACACAGTGGGGGACAAAGAGGGGACACAGCTTGGACATAGCGGGACACAGCGAGGACACAGCGGGGGACACAGCTGGACACAGCAGGACACAGCGCGGACACAGAGGTGGACACATTGGGGACACAGCGGGACACAGCAGGACACAGCGGGGACACAGCGGGGGACACAGCGGGACATAGCGGGACACAGCGGGGGACACAGCTGGGTCACAGCGGGGACACAGTGGGACACAGCGTGGGACACAGCGGGGACACAGCGGGGACATAGCGGGACACAGCAGGACATAGGGGGACACATTGTGGACACAGCGGGACACAGCGAGGACACAGCGGGGGACACAACTAGACAGAGCGGGGACACAGAGGGGGAAACAGTGGGACTCAGCGGGACACAGCGGGGGACAGAGCGGGACACAGCGGGGGACACAGCGGGGACACAGCAGGACACATTGGCGGACACAGTGATACACAGTGGGACATACCGGGACACAGCAGGACACAGCCATGGACACAGTGGGGACACAACGGAGCACCGCGGGGAACTCAGCGGGAACACAGCGGGGGACAAAGAGGGGACACAGCTTGGACATAGCGGGACACAGCGAGGACACAGCGGGGGACACAGCTGGACATAGTGGGACACAGCGGGACACAGCGGGGACACAGCGGAGTACACAGCGGAGACACACCGGGACACAGCGGGACACAGCGGGGGACACAGCGGGGACACAGCGGGGACACAGCAGGACAGAGCAGGACATAGGGGACACAGTGTGGACACAGCGGGACACAGGGGGGACACAGAGGGACACAACGGGGGACACAGCGGGGACACTGCGAGACACAGTGGGGACACAGCGAGGGACACAGCGTGACACAGCGGGGACACAGTGGGGGACACAGCGGGGGATACAGTGGAACACAGCGGTGACACAGCGGGGACACAGCGGGGTTCACAGCATGGGACAGAGAGGGACAAAGAGGGACACAGCGGGACACAGCAGGGGACAGCGCGGATATAGCGTGGGACACAGCTGGACACAGTGGGACACAGCAGGGACTCAGCGGGACACAGTGGGGACACAGCGGAGACACAGCGGGTGACACAGCTGGACAGAGCAGAGACACAGAGGGGGACACAGCGGGACTCAGCGGGACACAGCGGGGGACACAGCGGGACACAGCGGCGGACACAGCGATACACAGTGGGACATAGCGGGACACAGCCGAACACAGTGGGGGACACAGCGGGGGACACAGTAGGGACACAGCGGGGACACAGCGGGGGACAAAGAGGGGACACAGCTTGGACATAGCGGGACACAAGGAGGACACAGCGGGGACACAGCTGGACACAGCGGGACACAGCGGGGACACAGAAGTGGACACAGCGGGGATACAGCGGGACACAGCGGGGGATACAGCGGGACACAGCGGCACACAGCGGGGACACAGCGGGGGACACAGCGGGACACAGCGGGACACAGTGGGGGACACAGCGGGGACACAGTGGGACACAGCGGGTGATACAACGGGGACACAACAGGGACACAGCGGGACACAGCAGGACATAGTGGGGACACAGCTGGGGACACAGCGGGGGAAAGCAGTGACACACCTGGGCACAATGGGGACACAGCGGGGAAACAGAGGTGGACACAGCGGGGACACAGCGGTGCACAGTAGTGACACAGCAGGACACAGGGGAGCACAGCGGGACTCAACAGGGCCACAGCGGGGGAAACATTGGGACACAGCGGGAAACACAGCGGGACACAGCGGGACACAGCAGGGACACAGCTGGACACAGCAGGACACAGCGGGCCAGA
>NW_012292501.1:0-1664 GCF_000151885.1 Dipodomys ordii | reverse complement strand
CAGAGGTAGACACAGCGGGGACACAGCGGGACACAGCGGGTACACAGCGGGGACACAGCGGGGGACAGAGCGGGGAAACAGCGCGACACAGCGGGACACAGCGGGGGACACAGCGGGGACACAGCGGGGACACAGTGGGACACAGCGTGGGACACAACGGGGACACAGCAGGACACTGCAGGGCATAGGGGGACACAGTGGGGACACAGCCGGACACAGCGGGGACACAGAGGGACACAACAGGGGACACAGCGGGGACACAGCGGGAAACAGCGGGACACAGCGAGGGACACAGCGGGACACAGCAAAACACAGTGGGGGACACAGCAGGGGACAGCGGGGACACAGCGGGGGACAAGGGGGACACAGCGGGACAAAGCGGGGGACACAGCGGGTGACACAGCGAAACACAGCACGGGACAAGGGAGGACACAGTGGCACACAGCAGGACACAGCGGGGACACAGCGGTGGACACAGAGAGACACAAACGGGGGCACAGCGGGACACAGCTGGACACAGCGAGGGACACAGCAAGGAGAAAGTGGGACACAGCGAGGACACAGCAAGGAAACAGCGGGGACACAGCGGGGAACAAAGCGGGAACACAGCGGGACACAGCGGGACACAGCAGGTACACAGCGGGAAACAGCGGGGGACACAGCGGGGGACAGAACTGGGGACACAGCGGGAAACAGCAGGGGACAAGCAAGGACATAGCGGGATACAGCGGGGACACAGCGGGGACACAGAGGTGGACACAACAAGGGACAGAGCGGGACAGAGCAGGGACACAGAGGGGGACACTGCGGGACTCAGCGGGACACATCGGGGGACACAGCGGGACACAGCGGGGGACACAGCGGGGACACAGTGGGACACAACGGCGCACACAGCGATACACAGCGGGACATAGCGGGACACAGCCGGACACAGCGGGGGACACAGTGGGGACACAGCGGAGCACCGCGGGGCATCTCAGCGGGGACACAGCGGGGGACAAAGAGGGAACACAGCTTGGACATAGCGGGTCACAGGGAGGACACAGCGGGGACACAGCAGGGACACAGCGGGGAACAAAGCGGGAACACAGCGTGCACAGCGGGACACAGCAGGTACACAGCGGGAAACAGCGGGCGACACAGCGGGGACACAGCGGGGACACAGCGGTGTCACAGTGGGGGACACAGCAGGGAAACAGCGGTACATAGCGGGACACAACGGGACACAGCGGCGGACACAGCGGGGTACACAAAAGGACACAGCAGGGGACAAGCGAGGGCACAGCGGGACACAGCGTGGACACAGCTGGGACACAGAAGGGACACAGCGGGGGACACAGCGGGATGGATCAGGGACACAGAGGGGGACACAGCGGGACACAGCGGGGGATACAGCGGGGACACAGTGGGACAAAGCAGCGGACACAGCGATACACAGCGGGACATAGCGGGGGACACAGCGGGGGACACAGCGAGGGACACAGAGGGATATAGCAGGGACAGCGGGACACAGCGGGAGACACAACGGGACACAGCGGGGGACACAGTGGGGGACAGCGGGGACACAGCGGGACATAGCGGGGACACAGTGGGGGACACAGCGGGGGACACAGTGGAACACAGCGGGGACACAGCGGGGACACAGCTGGGGATGATGAATTACT
>NW_012292500.1:0-1285 GCF_000151885.1 Dipodomys ordii | reverse complement strand
CCAAGGCTGGCCCTGGCCCTGGCCCTGTGTGTGTTGCTATTTTTATTTTGCAGCCTGGTCTCTTCTTTATTAAGTCATGGATGTTCCTTGCAGACCTACTATGAGCACAGCTCCACCAGGATTGCATGACATGCACAATGGAGACAAATTACTTATCCAAGTACAGCAGCTAATGAACCTTAGGGGAGATTAGTTGTGGGCGGGGAGGGGGGAGAACGGGTCCTGAGGCTTGAACTCAGGGCCTGGGCACTGTCTCTGCAGCTCCTAGTCTGGCTGACCCTGGCTGATGCCTACACCTTGGGCTTCAGGGTTCTCAGGCGGTAGGTGAGATGATATGGGCCCAGACAGTTGGCCTCTGGCCCTGCCCCGCTTCCCAGGAGCAGTGGGGTATGGGGTATGGGGCATGGATGCTTGCCAGGGCAGCCCAGCTGCCTTCCAGACACCAGCTGGGCGTGGGCCACACCAACCAGGTGTCACTTGGGGAGGCTGGGCAAGGCCTGAGTCCAAGTCCTGAAAAGGCCCAGGGCTGACAGCATGGCCAGCAGCCCCACACCATGGGCAGGCAGTGGAACCTGTAAGAGGCATGGCCTAGAGGCGGAAGTGATGGTATTAGGAAAGTGGCCTAGAGATGCAGTGCATTTGGGGCGTGGCCTAGAGGGAGGAAGTAAGAGCATTGGGGTCTAGAGAAGAAAGTAAGGCCATGGGGGTGTGGCCTAGAGAAGAAAGGCTAATGGGGGCGTGGTCCACAGGGAGGAAGTGAGATCATTGGAACATGGCCACGCAGGGGTTGTTAGGAGCCTGGCCCTGCTCATCCTCTGTCTGTCTCCAGCGAGGTAAAGCCATTTTGCCCCACCTGGTGATCTCCACCATGGTTTTCTACCCCTCCACAAACCAAAGCAACAAGGCCAAGTAGGCAAGAACAAGAAGAAACCCTTCATCCTGTAGGCCAATTACCTCAGGTGTTATGTTACAGATGGGAGGCTGAGGAGCACGTGGGATAGCATTGGATCAGGGTGTGTTTTGGGATACACACACATACATGAAACATGCAAGCACATGTAAACACATGCATGCACACATGCACATATGAGCATATACACATCCATATACACATGTGCACAGACACAAACACACATACAGTTCATGCACACACACATTTACACACACACATGGAGGCTTGTTTCCTCCCGCCCCTCCCCCCATTTCCATGTCTCCCTTCAGCTCCTTGTCGGTTGCATTATCAGGAACTGCTTGATAAAGGAACTCTTTTGGGTGATTGATGAAT
>NW_012292499.1:0-1848 GCF_000151885.1 Dipodomys ordii | reverse complement strand
GCTCAAGAGCTGAGGGATAGTGCCCAGGCCCAGAGTTCAGGCCCTATGACCGGACCCAAAAAAAAAAAAAGTTTACAATCCTTCTGGGTGCTGTGATTACAGGCATGTCTACCATAATTGGCTTCACTCAGTAATTCTATCTATAACATTTTTTGCAAGAAATTCATTCATACTCATGAAGATATGTGGCTTAAAACTGTTCATATTAATATTCTACTGTACAAAACGTAAATAATATAGCTGGACATGGTAATGCCAGACAGAATTAGGAGTTGAGGAAAGCCAGATTTACACTGCAGAACCTTGTCTCCAAGGAAAGAAATTCTATAAATATAAATCTACTATGAGTCATACATATGTTAAATTTATATAATGGAACAAATAGATTATTGTTAATGGAAATAAAATCTTGACAGAAAATTTAAATACATAAATATGTATATATATATATATATATTTAAATTTGAAGAAATAAAATTTCAAGTGGTGTTAACTGCATTTTTCAGTCTGTCACCTACCTATTTACTCACACATTGATTTCTGGTAAGTCTTCACAAAATAATGTTCTCTCACATAAGTACAAAAAAACTGCAAAACAAAAACTACAAAAAAGTGCATTGCATTAATTGCAAACATAGTTTATTCCCTACCATAATAATTTGGAGGTGGCTACAGCAGCAGCAGCCGCGGCCATACCTGAGCCACAGAGAGTCTGGGACGAAGGAGCCAAACTCAGCGGGCTAGCAAGCCCCAGAGAGTCCGGATCGAAGGAGCCAGACTCAGCGGGGGAGCGGATTCTACTCAACACCAGCAAGAACCGACAAGGAAAACTAAAGCTAGATCCTTATATATCACCCTGCACCAGAATCAACTCCAAATGGATCAAAGACCTCGAAGTCATAGCAGACACTCTGAAAACATTACAGGATGGAATAGGAGAAACCCTAGGTCTCCTTGGCTCAGGCCGAAATTTTTTTAATAGAGACCCGGAAACACAACAAATCAAAGAAAGGTTGGACAAATGGGATTGCATAAAGTTGCAGAGCTTCTGCAGGGCAAATGACATAGCTCGCAAGATCAATAGAAAGCCCACAGATTGGGAGAAGATCTTTACTAGCCATACAGCGGACAAGGGTCTCATATCTAAAATATACTTAGAACTCAAAAATTAAACCCCCCAACAACAAATCCCCAAAGAAACAACTGCCCAATAAATAAGTGGGCGAAAGACTTAAAGAGAAATTTCTCTGAAGAAGAAAGAAGGATGGCCAATAGACACATGAAGAAATGTTCAACATCCCTAGCCATCAAAGAAATGCAAATCAAAACAACATTGAGATATCACCTCACCCCAGAAAGAACGGCAAAAATCAAGAACTCTAATAACAACAGATGCTGGAGGGGATGCGGACAGAAAGGAACCTTACTTCATTGTTGGTGGGAATGTAAACTTGTCCAACCACTTTGGAAAGCAGTATGGAGGTCCCTCAAAAGACTTCACATAGAACTCCCCTATGACCCAGCAATCCCACTTTTGGGTATTTACCCAAATGCTTACAAACAAGACCACACTAAAGCTACCACCACAACTATGTTTATTGCAGCATTATTTACCATAGCTAAGATATGGAACCAAGCCAGATGCCCCTCAGTAGATGAATGGATCAAGAAAATGTGGTATATATACACAATGGAATTCTATGCCTCCATCAGAAAGAATGACATTGCCCCATTTGTTAGGAAATGGAAAAACTTGGAAAAAATTATATTAAGTGAAGTAAGCCAGGCCCAAAGAAACATAGGTCCCATGGTTTCCCTTATTTGCAATATCTAGTATTTGTATGAGTC
>NW_012292498.1:0-4932 GCF_000151885.1 Dipodomys ordii | reverse complement strand
GTTTGATGCATTTTTTCCAGTGTTGGGAGTTGAACTCAGGTCCTAGGCAGCCTGGATCATATATGGGTGTAAATGCTGCACCCCAGCCTAAGGTAATCATGAGTTAAGACACAATACAGTGCTTCATTGTGCAAAAGTAGCTCAGGGACAGTGCCTAAGCTCACAGTTCAAGCCTCAGGACCTGCCACAAAAAAAAAAGATCCAGTAACTCCATGTTTCTGTGTATGTATGCATGTATTTTTATCAGTGAACATCCAGAGTTGCTATGAAGAAAGGTTTGAATAGAATGATTTCATAGCACAGAGAGTGCTTTCAAGACAGTGTATGTTCCAGGGCTCCCCTCACTGTTCCCAGTGTAGCCTGAGGGTTTCTGCACACCCAAGGCTGCTGGAGGAAGTCTGCCTCATTGTTGTATCAAGCAGACAAAAGGCCTCACTCCTGTACAACTGTATAACAAACAATTCATCCAGGGCAATTAGTGAGGATGAGTGTGGGCAGATTCTGAAGGCCAGGAGAAAAAGGCCTCTTTGTACCCCAAGCTATCTCTCTCCCCAGTGCTCTCTTTTGTCAGGGAGCCTTCATTTGTGCCACCTCCTGTGGCAGGTCAAGTTCCCTGCACTTATCCTGTCTTTGTTAGACGATGTTCCAGTGTTGAAACAAATTGCTACAATTAATTCAAGGGTCTTTCTGGCAGACAACAAGTTAGCTGAACCTAACGAAAAGATTCCTAATTGGCAAAAGTGCCTCCCTAGGATTCCTGAAGCTTGCTAATTCTAAGCACTTGCGCAAAATCACAACGCTTCCTGTCATCTATGGCTGGTGAAGCTCATCAGGTTTTGAAACCTTTTACCTCTCCTAGTTGGGCCCTGGGTGGCTAGGTTTTGTGGTTGAACACAGGGCCAGGGTGCTCACCATGAGCTCAGAGCAGAAGCTCTTCGCCTTACCACCATTTGGTGTCACAGTTCCACTTTTGGTATCTGTTTTGTGTTTGTGTGTGTGTGTGTGTGTGTGTGCGTGCACGCAGGCGCGCACGTGCGTGTGTCCAAACACCAGTCCTGGAGCTTGAACTCAGTACCTGAGCACTGTACCTGAGTTTATCCTGTATAAAGATAGTGCACTACCACATGAACCACAGAGCCATTTCAGGCTTTTTTTCTAAGAATGTGGTACTGAGGATTCAAACCAAGGGTTTCATACATGCAAAACACTCTACCCCTAAAACACATTCCCAGCACTCCACGTCAGGTTCCTTTCTTTTCTTGTAAGTTGGAGGAATTGAAGACTGGGACTGGGTGCTCAAGTCTAGCACTCTACCACTTGAGCTACAGTGCCTCCTGAGGCTTTCTGGTGGTTCACTGGAGAAAGCATCTCAAGGAATCTCCTGCCAAGGCTGGCTTTGAACTGTCATCCTCAGCTCTCAGGTTCCTGAGTAGCTAGGATGACAGGCATGAGTCACCAGTGCCCAGCTTCCACTTCACATTTCTAAGTGGTGAATACAAGATAATAGTCTCATGGGACTTTTGTGTCTGGGATAGTTTCGAACCCAGATCATCAGATTCCTGACCAGGCAGGATGACAGACCTCAGCTAAAGACACCTAAGCTGTGACACTTTGCTGCAAGGGGGTGCTTGGCTCCACGTGGTAGAGCACTAGCCATGAGCACAAGAGGAAAGTCAGCGCCTAGGCTCTGAGTTGAAGGTTCATGATGGAGAAAACTAAACCAAAACAATTGTCTGTAGGAGACAAGTCACTAGAGTTCAGTACATACATAAATTTGGCTCTTCTTTGGGGACATATCTGAACCTCAACTTTCTCACCAGCACAATCATCTTACTTGTTGAGCTATAACAAGGACCAGATGAAAGAAAACCCTCCGTTGAAGGGCTCAGCACATAGCACCCTGTGAAGGACTCGGCACACAGCATCCCAGGAGGACTTGTACACTTCAAATTGAGAAATTGTAATAGAGTGGATTGAAAACTACACGTAAATATTTTCTCAGTCTACACATATAAAAGCACACAAGAAGAAGGGTCTAGTGTGGGCTAGGATGAGATTAAATAGGTTTCCTGTCATAGTTCTACCTTGCCTGAGTTGCCTTGTGTTTCCCTTTGTTTCTTACTATAATACGGCCTGGGACATTGGTTTCGTAGTTTAGCACTGATCCAATATCTGTAGCATTGAGTGAGGCATTCACACCTCTCATGCCTGAGACCTGAGTCTCTTGAACTTTGAAAACAACACAGGATCATCTTTCTTGTTCCTGAGCCACAGGCCAAGTGAGCTGGCTTGAGCTGTCAGTTACAGTTAATTGGCACTCACAATTCCATTATGAGGGAGGTAGTGTCATCTCTCAGAGCCCAATGTTCTAAGCTGCTTTCTCACATAAGACCATCCCAAAGACAAACTGGAGGCTAAAATCTCCCCTCCCACATCACTTTATACACATATGGACATTGTTAAATCCCAACATCCTCAGCTTGGACTAGATACAGGCATTGTCTCAGCCTCAAAGAGCCCTTCCTAGGTCAGATTCAGGCCTTATTTGTCACTATTCTACACATCCTGCACAAATCATTTTGCTTCTCAGGGCCCTATCAGCCTGCATTGTGCTTCTTGCATGTATTCCTAGGATATTGTTAGGTTTTTGTTTCCTAATCTTCTGTTTGCTCTTGAAGCCCCTATGTGCTGTCACTTGGAAAAAAGATAAGGACTTAGAGGTGGGCAAAATCAAAAAAAGTATTGAAAACAAACATTACACATATAGTCAGACATTTTTACAGGTGTACAGTCTTGTAAGACAAGAGTATTTTTAATACTTTTATCATATTTTATGGCAGATGGGAAGGGGAGAAGGGAAGAGGTGCTGCATTGTATTTTCATAATTCAATGATTATTATTTTAAAATACTGTATTTGAAGGAATGTAATATTTAAAGATAAAAACTGTGCTCCTGTTCTTTTTATAAGCTAGTCGTTTATAAAGCATTTCTCACTAAAGTCTTGTCGTCTGTGTCCCATGAACTATCCTCCTCCTTCAAAATAATCAAGGAAAACCCTTCACAAATAAGTGGATTGTTGTCCAATCTCTGGATAAGAATTTAAGATACAACATTGCCTGTGATTTTGTGTGTATACATGTGCACGGGAGTGTGTGTATATGTAGGTGAACGTGTGTCTGTGTATATGGGTGTTTTAGGACTTGAACAGGGACTATATGACAATCCTGAGCATCTTTATTTTGACTGTAGTGCTGTACCAATTGTGCCACAGTTCCAATGCAAGCTTTTCGTAATGAACTGGAGAGGAGAGATTCATAAAAATTCCTGATTAAGCTATCTGAACTAAATCTAACGTCTCAACCTCCTGATTAGGTCGAGTTATAATTATGAGTCTCCAGAACCTGGTGATAAAGCACTGTTACTGGAGAGAGTGGGATTTCATGTTTCAGTCCAGCTTCACAACACTCTATATCATGAAACAGCAACAGCAAAACCCTATATCAAAATACAATAATAAGATGTAATTAGAATACAATTTAGTGATATAGTCTGCTAGCATAACTTTCAGGAAAAGTTGGTCTTAATGATTTAGCAACACAAAACCAAACAAAATGAGATAATTTCAGTAGATTCTATGAATTTTTTAAATTCCATCTTAATAATTTCAAAACATTATAAGGAACAAGAAAACATTCATACTTCTAAGGCGAATGTTAAAAAGATAAAAGATGGAAGATTATGAAATGGAATATTCTACACTGCAGGAATATTATTGTCATGGTGAATATATGGTGGTATTGTTATGGTGAATATATGATAATGTTCTTCAGAGGAGCAATAGATAAATATATACTTACTGCACATAGTTTAACTTGTCTATCTCTATCAACTTCCAATCTTCTAGTGCACATAATCAATGTATTCATGTTTATGG
Organism: Dipodomys ordii; assembly: GCF_000151885.1. Classification (NCBI taxonomy): domain Eukaryota; kingdom Metazoa; phylum Chordata; class Mammalia; order Rodentia; family Heteromyidae; genus Dipodomys; species Dipodomys ordii. The sequence continues at coordinate 997 of NW_012292498.1, read as the reverse complement.
TGTATTCCAAAAAATAACTATCAGAGGCAGGAGTTACCAAAATACATTAGCTTCAATGTTTTAGGAGATAAACGTGTTAATCATATTGACTATTTTATATAAATTAAACATGTAATGTGTTATCATTGTATCTCTAAGTATGTACAAAGACTACTTCAAAGTGAAATGAAATACAACAAAGTTTTGAAGGCATATGCCTATAAAGCTAGCTATTTGGGACATCAGTTCATGACCAGTGTAGTTTTACCTGCAATGGTACCCAACCGCTGGCTCTGTGTGATGGAATACATCTATCATCACAGGTCCATGGGGAGCTGAGAGCAGGAGGATTTGAATTTCATGCCATACTTGGCAAGAATTTCCACATGGCTCCATCTCAACCAAAGAAGGTTCAACACCCCCCCACCTAAGTGAAAATAAAAATAAGAGCATTATAGTATAAGAAATGAACAATATTAAAACATGCCAATGCAAACCATTAATGAACAACACACATCTAGTGTTTGTTTCTCATACCTGTAATCCTAACTATAGCTAGGATTATATATGTGAGCCAGAGGAACTAAGCAGTTCATTATTTTAAAAATGATTATTTGAGTGTCTGCTGTGACTCCGAGTTCTTTGATCTATTTGGAGTTGATTCTGGTGCAGGGTGATATATAAGGATATAGTTTTAGTTTTATACAAGTGATTAACCAATTTTGCCAGCACCATTCACTGAAGAGCCTGTCTTTCTTCCATTGTATTTTTTACCTCCCTTATCGAAGATTAAAGGCTATGTCTATAGGTCCATTTCTGGGATATTAATTCTATTCCATTAGTCCAAAAATCTGTTCTTGAGCCAGAACCAAGCTGTTTTGATTACTATGGCTTTGTAGTAGAGATTGAAATTTGGTATTGATATTCCTCCAGCACTGTTCTTTCTATTAAGGATCATTTCTGCTATTCGAGCTCTTTTATTGTTCCATATGAAGTTTTGGGCTGCTTGTTCTATTTC
>NW_012292497.1:0-1090 GCF_000151885.1 Dipodomys ordii | reverse complement strand
TAATATATTTTAAATTATTACATATTTAATACATAACACAATATATAATATATTATATACAATACCTGACATTATTATATATTCATAAGGTTAAATATGGCAAACATATCAATGTCCATACTTTCCTAGCCATGATTAGGTTCAGTAGAGTTAGGTGAATTACATCTCCACAGGGAATGTCTACTGTTATGATGACCTTGACCTAGATAAGGAGAATTCCTGTAAAAGGAGCCTCTCCTCAATTATGAGAAAATATAAGTTTGGAAGTTTTTTTTTTTGTTTTGTTTTTATTTTGGCCGGTCAAAAGGCCTGAACTTTGGGCCTGGGCACTGCCTTTCACCTCTTCAGCTCAAGGCTAGTGCTCTATCACTCAAGCCATAGTACCACTTCTGGGTTTTTCTACTTATGTGGCACTGAAGAATAGAACCCAGGGCCTCATGCATACACGGCAAGCACTCTACCACTGAGCCACCTTCCCAGCCCAAGCATGGAAGTTTTTGAGAAGAGGGATTTGGCATTTGCTTTGCATTCTTGATTATTAATGAATAGGTATTATTTTACTCCAAATTTCATCTCCTTTTATGTTCCATAAACATGTACAGATGATCATCATTCCATCGCATATCTTTTTTTTTTTTTTTTGTAGGTCGTGGGGCTTGAACTCTGGACCTAGGCGCTGTCCCTCAGCTCTTCAGCTCAAGGCGAGCACTCTACCACTAGAGCTACAGCGCCACTTCCGTTTTTCTGGTGGTTTAATGGAGATAGGAGTCCCAAGCTCTCTCCTGCCCGGGCTGGCTTTGAACCGCAATCCTCAGATCTCAGCCTCCTGAGTAGCTAGGATTACAGGCATGAGCCACCAGCACCCGGCTCCATGGCATATCTTTAGGTCCTTCTTTTATTTCATTTATAATTATTATTTTGTTGTTGTAGTTTTGCTGATCCTGAAGCTTGAACTCAGGTCCTAGGCAGTGTCCCTGAGCTCAAGGCTAGTACTCTGCCACTTGAGCCACAGCACAACTTTTGGGTTTTTCAGCCTTGGCTTGCTTTGAAGCATAATACTCAGATCTCAGCCTCCTGGGTAGCTAGGATT
>NW_012292496.1:0-618 GCF_000151885.1 Dipodomys ordii | reverse complement strand
GGAGCCTGAGACTTCAGAAGTTCTCCCTTTTCAGGTATCACAGAATCTCTATTTTTTTGTGTGTTGTGGGGCTTAAGTTCTGGGCTTGGACACTATCTCTGTGTTCTTCAGCTCAAGGTGAGCACTCTACCACTTGAGCCACAGTACCACTAATGGTTTATTGGAGGTAAGAGTCTCATGGACTTTCCTGCCCTGGCTGGCATTAAACCGTGATCCTCAGATCTCAGCCTCCTGAGTAGCTAGGATTACAGGCATGAGCCACTGGTGCCCAGCTAGAATCTCTATTAAAATATTGGGATTTAAAAATATTAGAGTTTACCAGGTACCCCTGGCTCACACCTGTAATCTTAGCTACTGAGGATGCTTAGGTCCAGATGAATGCAGATTCCATCTCCAACTAAATGCCAGCAAAGTGCTACACTAGAGGTATGGCTCAAGTGGTAGAGTGCCAGCCATGAGCAAGCAAGCCCAATGTGTGAAGCCCTGGTACAATGAGAAAAACAAATCGTTTAAATAGGGATACAGGTGGACCCATTGCAACAATGAGATGTACAAGTCATTATGTCGAAAACGAACTTTACAACTTTGGTGGGGGGGGCAGGGAAAACTGGGTGGGGG
>NW_012292495.1:0-1413 GCF_000151885.1 Dipodomys ordii | reverse complement strand
TAAAGTTATAGAAAAAGACAGATACAAAGAGACTAATATCAGATATCTTTTTCTTTACTTAGTCTTTCATTTTATGGTTTTCTCCAATGTCATGGGTTTGTAGCTGTCAAAAAGCCTGTTATAGCTGCTAATTTGTATATCATCTCCTGTTAGTTCATCTCCTCTGATAATCTAAGCCACTCTCTCTTCTTCTTCTTCTTGTCTTCTTCTTTTTCTTCTTCTTCTTCTTTTCTTCCTCCTCCTCCTCCTCCTCCTCCTCCTCCTCTTCTTCTTCTTCTTCTTCTTCTTCTTCTTCTTCTTCTTCTTCTTCTTCTTCTTCTTCTTCTTCTTCTTCTTCTTCTCCTTCTTCTTCTTCTCTTCTTCTTCTTCTCCTTCTTCTTCTTCTTCTCCTTCTACTTCTCCTTCTTCTTCTTCTTCTTCTTCTTCTTCTTCTTCTTCTTCTTCTTCTTCTTCTTCTTCTTCTTCTTCTTCTTCTTCTTCTTCTTCTTCTTCTTCTTCTTCTTCTTCTCCTTCTCCTCCTCCTCCTTTTCTTCTTCTTCTTCTACTATTTCTTCTTCTTCTTCTTCTTCTTCTTCTTCTTCTTCTTCTTCTTCTTCTTCTTCTTCTTCTTCTTCTTCTTCTTCTTCTTCTTCTTCTTCTTCTTCTTCTTCTTCTTCTCCTCCTCCTCCTCCTCCTCCTCCTCTCCTTCTCCTTCTCCTTCTTGTTGTTGTTGCTGTTGTTGTTGGTTGTGGGGCTTTTACTCTGGGCCTGGGCGCTGTGCCTCACATCTTCAGCCCAGAGCAGGTGCTTACCTTTTGAGCCACAGCTCCATTTCTGGTATTTGATCTAGTGGTTTATTGGAGATAAGAGTTTAATGGCTTTTCCTGCCTGGGCTTTGAAGTCATGCTTAAGCACTGATAATTTTCAGTTCTCTTCTAGCCTGTATTAATTTTGGAAATACAAATTCTATCTACCTTCTTATAATATCTAACCTTTTGTGTTACAATTATTAAAAAAAGAGTTCTGGGGGCTGGAAAGGTGGCTCAGTGGTGGAGTGCTTGCCTTGCATGCATGAGGCCCTCGGTTCGATTCCTCAGCACCACATAAGCAGAAACCCAGAAGTGGGGCGTAGGCTTCAGTGATAGAGCACTAGTCTACAGCTGAAGACTGAGGGATAGTGCCAGGCCCAGAGTTCAGGCCCCACGACCAAAAAAAAAAAGGTCTGGCTCTAATCCTAGCTCAGGAGGCTAGATATGAGGTTAGTTGAAAGCCAGGCCAGATAAGTTATCTCTGATAAATCACTCAGAAAGCTGGAAGTGGTGCTGTAGCTCCAAGTGGTACAGCACTAACCTTGAGCACAAAGAGCCTCAGGGATAGCTCACATAGGTCCTGAGTTCAAGCTCCAGGACCAGCAAAAAAAAATTAGAACTGGGT
>NW_012292494.1:0-2560 GCF_000151885.1 Dipodomys ordii | reverse complement strand
GGGGCACAGCGGGACAAAGCGGGCGACACAGTGAGACACAGCGGGGGACACAGCGGGGGACAGCAGGGGACAGAGAGGGGACACAGCGGGACACAGCAGGGGACACAGAGGGGTACACAGCGGGACACAGCCGAAACACAGCGCGGACACAGCGGGACACACCGGGACACAGCGTCAATACAGCGGGGACAGAGAGGGTCACAGCAGGGACACAGCGGGACACAGCGGGACACAGCGGGGGACACAGCGGGACACAGCGGGGACACAGCGGGACACAGCGGTACACAGCGGGGGACACAGCGGAACACAGCGTGGGACACAGCGAGGACACAGCAGGAAACAGCGGGACACAGCGGGGACAGAGCGGGACACAGTCTGACACAGCGGGACACAGCGGGGGACACAGCGGGACACAGCGGGCAAACAGCGGGGACATAGCGGGACACAGCGGGACACAGCGGGGACACAGCGGGACACAGTCGGACACAGCGGGACACAGCAGGGAACACAGCGAGGACACAGCGGGACACAGCGGGAAACACTGCGAGGTCACAGCGGGGGACAAAGCGGGACAACACGGGACACAGTGTGACACAGTGGGACACAGCGGGTCACTGCAGGGGCACAGCGGGACACAGTGGGCGACACAGCGAGACACAGCGGGGGACACAGCGGGGGACAGCAGGGGACAGAGAGGGGACACCGCGGGACACAGCGGGGGACACAGAGGGGTACACAGCGGGACACCGCCGGAAACACAGCGCGGACACAGCGGGACACACCGGGACACAGCGTCAATACAGCGGGGACAGAGAGGGTCACAGCAGGGACAAAGCAGGACACAGCGGGACACAGCGGGGGACACAGCGGGACACAGCGGGGACACAGCGGGACACAGCGGGACACAGCGGGGGACACAGCGGAACACAGCGTGGGACAAAGTGTGGACACAGCAGGAAACAGCAGGACACAGCGGCGACACAGCAGGGACAAAGCAGGGACACACCGGGGACACAGTGGGGGCACAGCGGGACACAGCGGGACACAGTGGGACACAGCGGGGACAAAGCTTGAGACACAGCGGGGTACAGAGCTGGAGACAGCGTGGGACACAGCCAGGACACAGGGGGACACAGCGTTGCCAAAGCGGGGTCTCAGCGGGGGACACAGCGGGAGACAAAGAGGGACACCACGGAACACAGCGGGATACAGCAGGAAACAGCAGTGACACTGCGGGGACACAGTGGGACACAGCGGGGGACACAGCGGGACACAGAGGGGGACAGAGCGGGACACAGTGGGGGACAGAGCGTGGGACACAGCGAGACACAGCGGGGACAAAGCTGGACACAGCGGGGTACACAGAAGGACACAGCGGGGACGCAGCAGGGAAACAGCGTGACACAGCAGGACACAGCGGGACACAGCAGGGGACACATCGAGGACACAGGGGCACACAGCATGGGACACAGCAAGGACACAGTGGGACACAGCGGGGGACACAGCGGGACATAGCTGGGAACCCAGCGGGGGACACAGTGGGACACAGCGGGACACAGCGGGGGACACAGGGAGGACACAGCGGGACACAGCGGGGGACAGAGCGAGGACATATTGGGACACATTGGGACACAGCGGGATTCAGCGGGGGACACAGCAGTACACAGCGGGACAAAGCGGGACACAGCGGGGACACAGCAGAGACACAGCGGGGGACAGAGCGGGACACAGCGGGGGCACAGGGATGACAGAGCAGGACCCAGCGGGACCCAGCGTGGATACAGCAGGGACCCAGCTGGACACAGCGGGACACAGCGGGGACACAGCAGTAGACAGAGCGGGACACAGTGCCGGACACAGCGGGACACAGCGGGGGACAAAGGGAGGACACAGCGGGACCCAGCGGGACCCAGCGTCGATACAGCAGGGACACAACGGGACACAGTGGGGTACACAGCTGGGGACACAGCAAGGACACAGCAGGACACAGCGGGACACAGCGGGGACACTGCGGGAACATAGCAGGACACAGCGGGTACACAGCGGGACACAGCGGGACACAGCTGGGGACACAGCGGGGACACAGCGGGACACAGCGGAACACAGTGGGAGTCAAAGCGGGAGACAGCGGGGGACACAGCGAGGACTCAGGGGGACACAGCGGCGACACAGAGGGGACTCAGCGGAGGACACAGCGTGGAACAAAGTGGGACACCACGGGACACAGTGTGACACAGCGGGACACAGCGGGAACACTGCGGGACACAGCAGGACAAAGCGGGGGACACAGCGGGACACAGCGGGACACAGCGGGGGGACACAGCGGGGGACAGCGGAGACAGAGAGTGGTCACAGCGAGACAAAGCGGGTGACACAGCTGGACACAGCGGGGTACACAGCGGGACACAGCGGGCACACAGCGGGGACACATCGGGACACAGCGTGATATATTGGGGGACACTTCTTGTATTTTGTTGTGTGATTTATCGAGGAACCATTTGGGACCCAGCGGGATTCTGCGGGGGGACTCTGCAGTTACACAGCGGGAACAAAGCGGGAC
>NW_012292493.1:0-5078 GCF_000151885.1 Dipodomys ordii | reverse complement strand
CACTGCGAGGACACAGCGGGACACAGCGGGACACAGCGGGGGACCCATTCGGGACCCAGCGGGAGACCCAGCGAGGACACAGCAGGACACAGCGGGGGACACAGGGGGACACAGCGGGGAACACAGCGGGGAACACAGCAGGACACAGCGGGGAACACAGCGAGGACACAGCGTGGACACAGCGGGACACAGCGTCGATACAGCGGGCACACAGAGTTACACAGCGTGGTACACAGCAGAGGACACAGTGGGACACAGTGGGCTACCCAGTGAGGACACAGCGGGAACAACAGGGGACACAACGAGGACACAGCGGGGGACACAGCGGGGGACACAGCGGGACACAGTGGGGAAAACAGCGAGGACACAGCGAGACACAGGGGGACACAGCATCGATACAGCGGGGAGGCAGCGTTACACAGCGTGGTACACACTGTGGAGACAACGGGACACAGTGGGGGCACAGCCGGACACAGCGGGACACAGTGGGACACAGCAGGGACAAAGCGTGAGACACAGCGGGGGCAGAGAGGGAGACAGCAGGGGACACAGCGAGGAAACAGCGGGACACAGCGGTGACACAGCGGGGACTCAGCGGGGGACACAGTGGGACACAGCGGGGGACACAGCGGGACACAGCGGGGGACACTGCGGGACACAGTGTGGGACAGAGCAAGGGACACAGCGAGACACAGCGGGGACAAAGCTGGACACAGCGGGGTACACAGAGGGACACAGCAGGGACACAGCGGGGAAACAGTGTGACACAAAAGGACACAGCTGGACACAGCGGGGTACACAGCGGGACACAGCGGGCACACAGCGGGGACACAGCGGGACACAGCGGGACACAGCGGGGACACAGCGGGACACAGTCGGACACAGCGGGACACAGTGGGGAACACAGCTGGACACAGCGGGGGACCCAGCGAGGACACAGCGGGACACAGCGGGAAACATTGCGAGGTCACAGCGGGGGACAAAGCGGGACAACATGGGACACAGTGTGACACAGTGGGACACAGCGGGGACACTGCAGGGGCACAGCGGGACAAAGCGGGCGACACAGTGAGACACAGCGGGGGACACAGCGGGGGACAGCAGGGGACAGAGAGGGGACACAGCGGGACACAGCAGGGGACCCAGAGGGGTACACAGCGGGACACAGCCGGAAACACAGCGCGGACACAGCGGGACACACCGGGACACAGCGTCAATACAGCGGGGACAGAGAGGGTCACAGCAGTTACACAGCGGGACACAGCTGGACACAGCGGGGGACACAGCAGTACACAGCGGGGACACAGCGGGACACAGCGGGGACACAGCGGAACACAGCGTGGGACACAGCGAGGACACAGCAGGACACAGCGGGACACAGCGGCGACACAGCAGGACACACTCGGACACAGCGGGACACAGCGGGGGACACAGCGGGACACAGCGGGGGACCCAGCGAGGACACAGCGGACACATCGGGGGACACAGCGAGGACACATCGGTGGACACAACGGGAGACACAGCGGGACACAGCGGGGAACACAGCGAGGACACAACGGGACACAGCGGGAAACACTGCGAGGTCACAGCGGGGGTCAAAGCGGGACAACACAGGACACAGTGTGACACAGTGGGACACAGCGGGGACACTGGAGGGGCACAGCGGGACACAGTGGGCAACACAGCGGGACACAGTGGGAGACACAGAGGGGTACACATCGGGACACAGCCGGGAACACAGCGCGGACACAGTGGGACACACCGGGACACAGCGTCAATACAGCGGGGACAGAGAGGGTCACAGCAGGGACAAAGCGGGACACAGCGGGACACAGCGGGGGACACAGCGGGACACAGCGGGGACACAGCGGGACACAGCGGGACACAGCGGGGGACACAGCGGAACACAGCGTGGGACAAAGCGAGGACACAGCAGGAAACAGGGGGACACAGCGGCGACACAGCAGGGACACAGCTGGGACACAGCGGGGACACAGTGGGGGCACAGCGAGACACAGCGGGACACAGTGGGACACAGCGGGGACAAAGCGTGAGACACAGCGGGGTACAGAGCTGGAGACAGCGGGGGACACAGCCAGGACACAGGGGGACACAGCGTTGACACAGCGGGGTCTCAGCGGGGGACACAGCGGGAGACAAAGAGGGACACCACGGAACACAGCGGGACACAGCAGGAAACAGCAGTAACACTGCGGGGACACAGTGGGGGCACAGCGAGACACAGCGGGACACAGCGAGACACAGCGGGACACAGTGGGACACAGCGGGGACAAAGCGTGAGGCACAGCGGGGTACAGAGCTAGAGACAGCGGGGGACACAGCCAGGACACAGGGGGACACAGCGTTGACACAGCGGGGTCTCAGCGGGGGACACAGCGGGAGACAAAGAGGGACACCACGGAACACAGCGGGACACAGCAAGAAACAGCAGTGACACTGCGGGGACACAGTGGGACACAGCGGGGGACACAGCGGGACACAGAGGGGGACAGAGCAGGACACAGTGGGGGACAGAGCGTGGGACACAGCGAGACACAGCGGGGAAAAAGCTGGACACAGCGGGGTACACAGAGGGACACAGCGGGGACGCAGTGGGGAAACAGCGTGACACAGCAGGACACAGCGGGGGACACATCGAGGACACAGCGGCACACAGCATGGGACACAGCAAGGACACAGTGGGACACAGCGGGGGACACAGCGGGACATAGCGGGGAACACAGCGGGGGACACAGCGGGACACAGCGGGGGACACAGGGAGGACACAGCGGGACACAGCGGGGGACAGAGCGAGGACACATTGGGACACATTGGGACACAGCGCGATCAGCGGGGGACACAGCAGTACACAGCGGGACAAAGCGGGACACAGCAGGGACACAGCAGAGACACAGCGGGGGACAGAGCGGGACACAGCGGGGGACACAGGGATGACAGAGCAGGACCCAGCGGGACCCAGCGTGGATACAGCAGGGACCCAGCTGGACACAGCGGGACACAGCGGGGACACAGCAGTAGACACAGCGGGACACAGTGCCGGACACAGCGGGACACAGCGGGGGACAAAGGGAGGACACAGCGGGACCCAGCGGGACCCAGCGTCGATACAGCAGGGACACAGCGGGACACAGCGGGGACACTGCGGGAACATAGCAGCACACAGCGGGGTACACAGCGGGACACAGCGGGACACAGCTGGGGACACAGCGGGGACACAGCGGGACACAGCGGAACACAGCGGGAGTCAAAGCGGGAGACAGCGGGGGACACAGCGGGACACAGCGGGACACAGCGGGGGACACAGCGGGGGACAGCGGAGACAGAGAGTGGCCACAGCGAGACAAAGCGGTGACACAGCTGGACACAGCGGGGTACACAGCGGGACACAGCGGGCACACAGCGGGGACACAGCGGAACACAGCGGGACACAGCGGGGGACACAGGGAGGACACAGCGGGATACAGCGGGGGACAGAGCGAGGACACATTGGGACACAGCGGGATTCAGCGGGGGACACAGCAGTACACAGCGGGACAAAGCGGGACACAGCGGGGACACAGCGGGGACACAGCAGAGACACAGCGGGAGACACAGCGGGACACAGCGGGGGACACAGGGATGACAGAGCAGGACCCAGCGGGACCCAGCGTGGATACAGCAGGAACCCAGTTGGACACAGCAGGACACAGCGGGGACACAGCAGTAGACACAGCGGGACACAGTGCCGGACACAGCGGGACACAGCGGGGGACAAAGGGAGGACACAGCGGGACCCAGCGGGACGCAGCGTCGATACAGCAGGGACACAGCGGGACACAGTGGGGTACACAGTTGGGGACACAGCGAGGACACAGCGGGACACAGCGGGGACACAGCGGGACACAGCGTGACACAGCGGGGGACACAGCGGAACACAGCATGGGACACAGCGAGGACACAGCAGGACACAGCGGGACACAGCGGCGACACAGCAGGGACACAGCAGGGACACAGCGGGGACACAGTGGGGGCACAGCGGGACACAGCGGGACACAGTGGGACACAGCGGGGACAAAGCGTGAGACACAGCGGGGGACAGAAAGGGAGACAGCAGGGGACTCAGCGAGGAAACAGCGGGACACAGCGGTGACACAGCGGGGACTCAGCGGGGGACACAGTGGGACACAGCGGGGGACACAGCAGGACACAGCGGGGGACACTGCGGGACACAGAGGGGGACACTGCGGGACACAGTGTGGGACAGAGCGTGGAACACAGCGAGACACAGCGGGGACAAACTGGGACACCACGGGACACAGTGGGACACAGCGGGACACAGCGGGGTACACAGCGGGACACAGCAGGACACAGCGGGACCCAGCGGGACACAGCGTCGATACAGCCGGGACAAAGCGTTACACAGCAGGGTACACAGTTGGGGACACAGAGGGTCACAGTGGGGCACACAGCGGGACCCAGCGGGACACAGCGTCGATACAGCGGGCACACAGCGGGACACAGCGGGGTACACAGCTGGGGACACAATGGGACACAGCAGGGGACACAGCGAGGACACAGCGGAACACAGCGGGACACAGCTTGGGACACAGCGGGGACACAGCGGGACACAGCGGGGGACAGAGCGAGGACACAGCGGGATAGAGCGGGACACGGCGTGGGACAAAGTGGGAGACAGCGGGGGCACAGCGGGACACAGCGGGGGACACTGCGGGACACAGTGTGGGACAGAGCATGGGACACAGCGAGACACAGCGGGGACAAAGCTGGACAAAGCGGGGTACACAGAGGGACACAGCAGGGACACAGAGGGAAACAGTGTTACACAAAAGGACACAGCTGGACACAGCGGGGTACTCAGCGGGACACAGCGGGCACACAGCGGGGACACAGCAGGACACAGCGGGACACAGTGGGGACAGAGCAGGACACAGTCGGACACAATGGGACAGAGCGGGGGACACTGCTGGACACAGCGGGGGACCCAGCGAGGACACAGCGGTACTCATCGGGGGACCCTTTGAGGATTTTCGGGACAAAGTGGGGGACACAGCGAGGAC
>NW_012292492.1:0-7639 GCF_000151885.1 Dipodomys ordii | reverse complement strand
ACGAGAAGCAGAAGAAGTAAGAAGAAGAAGAAGAAGAAAGAGAAGTAAGGAGAAGGAGCAGAAGGAGAAGCAGAAGCAGAAGGAGAAGCAGAAAGAGAAGGAGAAGAAGCAGTAGCAGGAGAAGCAGAAGCACAAGAAACAGAAGAAGCTGAAGAAGCAGAAGCAGGACCTGAAGCAGAAGAAACAGAACAAGCAGAAGAAGCAGTAGCAGAAGCAGAACGAGAAGCAGAAGAAGAAGAAGGAGAAGGAGAAAGAGAAGGATTAGGAGTAGGAAGAGCAGAAGGAGAATCAGAAGCAGAACGAAAAGCAGAAGGAGCAGCAGAAGGAGAAGCAGAAGGAGCAGCAGAAGTAGAAGCAGAGGAAGGAGAAGCAGAAGTAGAAGAAGCAGCAGAAGGAGAAGCAGAAGCAGAAGAAGATGCAGAAGGAGAAGCAGGAGAAGCAGAAGAAGCAAAAGCAGAAGGAGAAGCAGAAGTAGAAGAAGGAGAAGGAGAAGGAAGGGCAGCCGAAGCAATAGGAGAAGCAGAAGGAGAAGCAGAAGAATGAGAAGAAGAAAGAGAAGCAGGAGAAGCACAAATGCAGAAGCAAGAGAAGCAGAAACAGAAGATACAGAAGAAGAAGAAGAAGAAGAAGAAGAAGAAGAAGAAGAAGAAGAAGAAGAAGAAAAGAAGAAGAAGAAGAAGAAGAAGAAGAAGAAGAAGAAGAAGAAGAAGAAGAAGAAGAAGAAGAAGAAGAAGAAGAAGAGGAAGAAGAAGAAGAAGAAGAAGAAGAAGAAGAAGAAGAAGAAGAAGAAGAAGAAGAAGAAGAAGAAGAAGAAGAAGGAGAAGAAGAAGAAGAAGGAGAAGCATAAGGAGAAGCAGTAGAAAAAGAAGAAGCAGAAGCAGGAGAAGCAGAAGCAGAAGAAAAAGAATAAGCAATAGAAGCAGAAGCAGAAGCACTGGGAGAAGCAGAAGCAGTAGGAGAATGAGAAGCAGAAGGAGAAGCAGAAGCAGAAAGAGAAGCTGAAACTGAAGGACAACAAATGGAGAAGCAGGAGAATAAACAGGAGAATCAGAAGAAGCAGAAGTAGAAGCATAAGAAACAGAAGCAAAAAGAAACAGAAGAAACAGAAGCAAAAGAAACAGAAGAAGGAGAAGAGCAGAAGCAGAAGCAGAAGGAGAAGCAGAAGCAGAAGGAGAAGCAGAAAGAGAAGCAGGAGAAGCAGAATAAGCAGGAGAAGCAGAAGTAGAAGAAACAGAAGAATCTTAAGAAGCAGAAGCAGAATCTGAAGCAGAAGGAGAAACAGAAGAAGCAGAATCTGAAGCAGAAGCAGAAGAAACAGAAATAGTAGAATAAGCAGAAGCAGCAGGAGAAGCAGAAGAAGAAGACGGAGAAGGCGAGAGAGAAGGATTAGGAGTAGGATAAGCAGAAGCAGAAAGAGACGCAGAAGGAGAAGCAGCATGAGAAGTAGGAGAAGCAGGAGAAGCAGAAGCAGGAGAAGCAGAAGAAACAGAAGACGCAGAAGCAGAATGAGAAGCAGAAGGAGAAATTGAAGCAGAAGCAGAAGGAGAAGCAGAAGCAGAAGGAGAAGCAGAAGAAGGAGAAGGAGAAGCAAGAAGAAAAGCAGATAGAGAAGCAGAACGAGAAGCAGGAGAAGCAGAGGCAGGAGAAGCAGAAGCAGAAGAAACAGAAGAAGGAGAAGAAGCAGAAGCAGAAGGAGAAGCAGAAACAGAAGGAGAAGCAGAAAGAGAAGGAGGGGAAGAAGAAGAAGCAGAAGCAGGAGAAGCAGAAGCATAAGAATCCGAAGAATCAGAAGCAGAACCTGAAGTAGAAGAAGAAGCAGAAGAAGCAGAATTTGGAGAAGCAGAAGGAGAAGCAGAAGCAGAAAGAGAAGCAAAAGCAGAAGGAGAAGCAGAAGAAACAGAAGAAACAGAAGCAGTAGCAGAAGAAGCTGAAGATGTAGAAGCAGAAAAAGAAGCACAAGAAATAGCAGAAGAACGAGAAGGAGAAGGAGAAACAGAAGGAGAAGCAGAAGGAGAAGCAGATAGAGAATCAGGAAAAGCAGAAGAAGCAGAAGCAGACGGAGAAGCAGAAGCAGAAGGAGAAAAACTAAAGAGAAGAAGCAGAAGCAGAAGAAGCAGAAGCAGATGTAGAAAGAGAAGCCGACGAAGAGAAGCAGAACGAGAAGCAGGAGAAGCAGAAGAAGCAGAAGATGCAGAAGCAGAAGAAGAAGAAACAGAAGAAGAAGAAGGAGCAGAAGCCGAAGGAGAAGCAGAAGGGGAAGCAGAAAGAGAAGCAGGAAAAGCAGAAAAAGCAGAAGCAGGAGAAGCAGAAGCAGAAGAAACAGGAGAAGGACTAGAAGCAGAAGCAGAAGCAGAAGGAGAAGCAGAAACAGAAGGAGAAGCAGAAAGAGAAGGAGGGGAAGCAGAAGAAGCAGAAGCAGGAGAAGCAGAAGTATAAGAATCCGAAGAATCAGAAGCAGAACCTGAAGCAGAAGGAGAAGCAGAAGAAGCAGAATCTGGAGAAGCAGAATGAGACGCAGAAGGAGAAGCAGAAGCAGAAAGAGAATCAAAAGCAGAAGGAGAAGCAGAAGAAACAGAAGAAACAGAAGCAGTAGCAGTTGCAGCAGAAGCAGAAGGAGAAGCAGAAGAAAAAGCAGGAGACCGAGAAGGAAAAGGAGAAACAGAAGCAGAAGCAGAAGGAGAAGCAGAAGAAGCAGAAGGAGAAGCATAAGCAGCAGAAGGAGGAGCAGAAGCAGAAGAAGATGCAGAAGGAGAAGCAGGAGGAGCAGAAGAAGCAGAAGCAAAAGGAGAAAGAGAAGGAGAAGCAGAAGTAGAATCAGGAGAAACAGAAGAAGAAGAAGAAGAATCAAAACAAACAGAAGAAGGAGAAGAGCAGAAGCAGAAGCAGAAAGAAAAGCAGAAGCAAAAGGAGAAGCAGAAAGAGAAGCAGGAGAAGCAGAAGAAGCAGGAGAAGCAGAAGCAGAAGAAACAGGAAAAGCCGAAGAAGCAGAAGCAGAATCTGAAGCAGAAGGAGAAACAGAAGAAGCACAATCTGAAGCAGAATCAGAATAAACAGAAATAGTAGAATTATCAGAAGCAAAAGCAGCAGGAGGAGCAGAAGAAGAAGACGGAGAATTTGAAAGAGAAGGATTAGGAGTAGGAGAAGCAAAAGGATAATCAGAAGCAGAAAGAAGGAGAAGCAGCATGAGAATTAGGAGAAGCAGGAGAAGCAGAAGCAGGACAAGCAGAAGAAACAGAAGACGCAGAAGCAGAATGAGAAGCAGAAGGAGAATTTGAAGCAGAAGCAGAAGGAGAAGCAGAAGCAGAAGGAGAAGCAGAAGAAGGAGAAGGAGAAGCCGAAAGAGAAGCAGAAAGAGAAGCAGAACGTGAAGCAGGAGAAGCAGAAGCAGGAGAAGCAGAAGCTGAAGAAACAGAAGAAGGAGAAGAAGCAGAAGAAGGAGAAGCACAAACAGAAGGAAAAGCAGAAAGAGAAGCAGGTGAAGCAGAAGAAGCATCAGCAGGAGAAGCAGAAGCAGAAGAAGCCGAAGAAGCAGAAGCAGAACCTGAAGCAGAAGAAGAAGCAGGAGAAGCAGAAGAAGCAGAATCTGGAGAAGAAGAAGGAGAACCAGAAGGAGAAGCAGAAGCAGAAAGAGAAGCAAAAGCAGAAGGAGAAGCAGAAGGAGAAACAGAAGAAGCAGAATCAGTAGCAGAAGAAACTGAAGATGCAGAACCAGAAAAAGAAGCAGAAGGAATAGCAGAAGAACGAGAAGGAGAAACAGAAGGAGAAGAAGAAGGAGACGCAGGAAAAGCAGAAGAAACAGAAGCAGACGGAGAAGAAGGAGAAGGAGAAGCAGAAGCAGAAGAAGAAGCAGAAGGAAAAGCACAAGCAGAAGGAGATGCAGAAGGAGAAGCAGGAGATGCAGAAGAATGAGATGCAGAAGGAGAAGAAGAAGGAGAAGAATCAGAATCAGAAGAAGCAGAAGGAGAAGTAGAAAGAGAAGCCGACGAAGAGAAGCAGAACGAGAAGCAGGAGAAGCTGGAGAAGCACAAGCGGGAGAAGTAGAAGAAGAAGAAATGAAGAAGGAGAAGGAGCAGAAGCAGAAGGAGAAGCAGAAAGAGAACAGGAAAAGCAGAAGGAGCAGAAGCAGGAAAAGCAGAAGGAGAAGAAACAGGAGAAGGACAAGAAGCAGAAGCAGAAGCAGAAGGAGAAGCAGAAACAGAAGGAGAAGCGGAAAGAGAAGGAGGGGAAGAAGAAGAAGCAGAAGCAGGAGAAACAGAAGCATAAGAATCCGAAGAAGCAAAAGCAGAACCTGAAGCAGAAGGAGAAGCAGGAGAAGCAAAAGAAGCAGAATCTTTAGAAGCAAAATGAGAATCTGAAGTAGAAGCCGAAGCAGAAGCAGAAAGAGAATCAAAAGCATAAGGAGAAGCAGAAGAAACAGAAGAAGCAGAAGCAGTAGCAGTTGCAGCAGAAGCAGAAGGAGAAGCAGAAGGAAAAGCAGAAGAACGAGAAGGAGAAGGAGAAACAGAAGGAGAAGCAGAAGGAGAATCAGAAGGAGAAGCAGAAGAAGCAGAAGGAGAAGCAGAAGGAGAAACAGAAGCAGAATAAACAGCAGAAAGAGAAGCAGAAGCAGAAGAAGATGCAGAAGGAGAAGCAGGAGAAACAGAAGAAGCAGAAGCAGAAGGAGAAGTAGAAGAAGGAGAAGGAGAAGGAAGAGCCGCAGAAGCAATAGGAGAAGCAGAAAGAGAAGCAGAAGCAGAATGAGAAGCAGAAAGAGAAGCAGTAGAAGCAGAAGAACCAGGAAAAGCAGAAGCAGAAGAAAGAGAAGAAGACGAAGAAGAAGAAGAAGCATAAGGAGAAGCATAAGGAGAAGTAAAAGGAGAAGCAGTAGAAGCATAAGAAGCAGAAGCAGGAGAAGCAGAAGCAGAAGAAAAAAGAAGAAGCATAAGAAGCAGAAGTAGAAGCAGAGGGAGAAACAGAAGAAGGAGAAGGAGCAGCAGAAGGTGAAGCAGAAGGAGATGCAGAAGCAGAAAGAGAAGCGGAAACAGAAGGAGAAGTTGGAGAATCAGAAGAAGCAGAAGCAGAAAGAGAAGCAAAAGAGGGAGAAGGAGAAGCAGAAGCAGAAGGACAATCAGGAGAAGCAGAAGAAGCAGAAGCGGGAGAAGCAGAAGAAGAAGAAGAAGAAGAAACAGAAGTAGGAGAAGGAGCAGAAGGAGAAGCAGAAGCAGAAGGAGAAGCAGAAATAGAAACAGAAGCAGAAGAAGCAGTTGCAGAAGAAGCAGAAGCAGAAGAAACAGAAGAAGCCAAAGAAGCAGAAGGAGAACCTGAAGCAGAAGGACAAGCAGAAGCAGCAGAAGCTGGAAAAGCAGAAGCAGAAGATACAGAAGAAGCAGAAGCAGAACGAGAAGCAGAAGAATAAGAAGGAGAAAGAGAAGGATTAGGAGTAGGAGGAGCAGAAGCAGAATTAGAAGCAGAAAGAAAAGCAGAAGGAGAAGCAGAAGGAGAAACAGAAGAAGCAGAAGCAGAAGCAGAATGAGAAGCACAAGAAGGAGAAATTGAAGGAGAAGGAGAATGAGACGGAGAAGCAGAAGGAGAAGTAGGAGAAGCAGAAGAAGGAGAAGCAGGAGAAGCAGAAGCAGAAGAAACAGAAGAAGGAGAAGAGCAGAAGCAGAAGGAGAAACAGAAGCAGAAGGAGAAGCAGAAGAAGCAGAAGCGGAAGCGGAAGAAACTGAAAAAGCAGAAAAAGAAGAAAAAGCAGAAGAAGAAGAAGCAGGAAAAGCAGAAGAAGAAGAAGGAGAAGGAGAAAGAGAAGGATTAGGAGTAGGAGAAAGAGACGGATAAGCAGAAGCAGAAAGAGAAGGAGAATGAGGAGAAGCAGGAGAAGCAGAAGAAGCAGAAGCAGGAGAAGCAGAAGCAGAATGAAAAGCAGAAGAAGGAGAAATTAAAACAGAAGAAGATGCAGAAGGAGAAGCAGAAGCAGAAGCAGAAGGAGAAGCAGAAGAAGGAGAAGGAGAAGGAGAAGCAGAAGGATAAGAATAAAGAGAAACAGAAGGAGAAGCAGGAGAAGCAGGAGAAACATAAGCAGAAGAAATAGAAGAAGGAGAAGAAGCAGAAGCAGAAAGAGAAGTAGAAACAGAAGGAGAAGCAGAAATAGAAGCAGAAGAAGCCGAAGAAGCAGAAGCAGAACCTGAAGCGGAAGGAGAAGCAGAAGAAGCAGAATCTGGAGAAGAAGAAGGAGAACCAGAAGGAGAAGCAGAAGCAGAAAGAGAAGCAAAAGCAGAAGGAGAAGCAGAAGAAACAGAAGAAGCAGAAGCAGTAGCTGAAGAAGCTGAAGATGCAGAAGCAGAAAGAGAAGCAGAAGGAATAGCAGAAGAACGAGAAGGAGAAGGTGAAACAGAAGGAGAAGAAGAAGGAAAGCAGAAGGAGAATCAGGAAAGGCAGAAGAAGCAGAATCAGACGGAGAAGCAGAAGAAGGAGAAGCAGAAGCAGAAGAAGAAGCAGACGGAAAAGCACAAGCAGAAGGAGATGCAGAAGGAGAAGCAGGAGAAGCAGAAGAAGCAGAAGCAGAAGGAGAGAAGAAGTAGAAGAAGCAGAATCCGAAGAAGCAGAAGCAGAAGTAGAAAGAGAAGCCGACGAAGAGAAGCAGAACGAGAAGCAGGAGAAGCAGAAGAAGCAGAAGTGGGAGAAGCAGAAGAAGAAGAAACAGAAGAAGGAGAAGGAGCAGAAGCAGAAGGAGAAGGAAAAGCAGAAGGAGAAGCAGAAAGAGAAGTAGGAAAAGCAGAAGAAGCAGAAGCAGGAGAAGCAGAAACAGAAGGAGAAGCAGAAAGAGGAGGGGAAGCAGAAGAAGCAGAAGAAGCAGAAGCAGGAGAAGCAGAAGCATAAGAATCCGAAGAAGCAGAAGCAGAACCTGAAGCAAAAGCGGAAGCAGGAGAAGCAGAAGAAGCAGAATCTGGAGAAGCTGAATGAGAAGCTGAAGGAGAAGCAGAAGCTGAAAGAGAATCAAAAGCAGAAGGAGACGCAGAAGAAACAGAAGAAGCAGTAGCAGTTGCAGCAGAAGCAGAAGGAGAAGCAGAAAGAAAAGCAGAAGAACGAGAAGGAGAAGGAGAAACAGAAGGAAAAGCAGAAGGAGAATCAGAAGGAGAAGCAGAAGAAGCAGAAGGAAAAGCAGAAGAAGAAGAAGCAGAAGGAGAAACAGAAGCAGAAGAAGCAGCAGAAGGAGAAGCAGAAGCAGAAGAAGATGCAGAAGGAGAAGCAGGAGAAGCAGAAGAAGCAGAAGCAGAAGGAGAAGTAGAAGTAGGAGAAGGAAGAGCCGCAGAAGAAATAGGAGAAGCAGAAGGAGAAGCAGAAGCAGAATGAGAAGCAGAAAGAGAAGCAGTAGAAGCAGAAGAAGCAGGAAAAGTAGAAGCAGAAGAAAGAGAAGAAGCAGAAGAAAGAGAAGAAGAAGAAGAAGAAGAAGAAGAAGAAGAAGAAGAAGAAGAAGAAGAAGAAGAAGAAGAAGAAGAAGAAGAAGAAGAAGAAGGAGAGGATGAGGACATGGAAGTATTTCCCCTGTGTTGGGCTTGCTGCTTCTGCCTTGTCTTTTGCATTTCATGATGCGTTCCGCTGAGGTGCTTTTCGTTGATATCTTCGTGTTCTTGCTTCACCTAGTGTTGGGTTGGTTGTG
>NW_012292491.1:0-3325 GCF_000151885.1 Dipodomys ordii | reverse complement strand
GCGGGGGACAGAGCGGGACACAGCGGGGGACACAGCGGGACACTGCGGGGTCACAGCTGGACCCAGCAGGGGACACAGCGGGACACAGCATGGGACACAGCGGGACACAGCGTGGTACAAAGCGGGACACATCGGGGTACACAGCGGGGGACACAACGGGACACAGCGGAGACACAGAGAAAAACAGAGGCTCACAGCGAGGACAACGCGGTGGACACAGCGGGGGACAGAGCGGGCCACAGCGTGGGACACAGGGAAGACACAGCGGGACACAGCGGGGACACAGGGGTGACACTGCAGGGACACTGCGGGACACAGCGGGGGACAAAGCGGGGACACAGCAGGACACAGCGGGGGAAACAGCGAGGACACAGCGGGACACAGCCTGACATAGCGGGGGACAAAGTGGTAGACAGCGGGGGACACAGCAGGACACAGCGGGACATAGTGGGGACACAGAGGGGACTCAGCGGGAGACACAACAGGGGACAAAGCGGGACACCAAGGGACACAGGGGGACACAGCGGGGACACTGCGGAGACACAGCGGGACAAAGGAGGGGACAGCGGGACACAGCGGGCAACACAGCCGGACACAGCGGGAGACAGAGCGGGGGACACAGCGGGACACAGCGGGGACACAGCGGGACAGAGCGGGACACAGCGTGGACAGAGAGGGACACAGCTGGACACAGCGGGACACATCGGGGGACACAGCGGGACACAGCAGGGGACACAGGGAGGACACAGCAGGATAGAGCGGGGGATATTGCGAGGACACAGCGGGACACAGAGGGACACAGCGGGACACAGCGGGGACACAGCAGGGGACCCAGCGGGACACAGCGGGACCAAGCGGGGACACAGTGGGGACACAGCGGGGGACACAGAGGAGTAAACAACGGGACACAGCGGGGAACACAGCGAGGACACAGTGGGACACAGCGTCGATACAGCGGGAACACAGCGGGACACAGTGGGGTACACAGCTAGGGACACAAAGGGACACATCGGGGGACACAGCGAGGACACAGCGGAACACAGCGTGGGACACAGAGAGGACACAGCGGGACACAGCGGCACACAACAGGGACACAGCAGTAGACCCAGCGGGACACAGCGGGGGACACAGCGGGACACAGCGGGGGACACAGCGAGGACCCAGTGGGACCCAGCGGGACACAGCATCGACACAGCGGGGACACAGCGGGACACAGCAGGGTACACAGCTGGGGACACAACGGGACACAGCAGGGGACACAGCGGGGACTCAGCGGGGGACACAGCAGGGGACAAAGCGGGACACCATGGAACACAGCGGGACACAGCGGGAAAGAGCGGTGACCCTGCGGGGACACAGCGGGAAACAGCGGGGGACACAGCGGGAAACAGCGGGACACAGCGGGGGATACAGCGGAACACAGTTGGGGACAGAGCATGGGACACAGCGAGACACAGAGGGGACAAAGCTGGACACAGCGGGCTACACAGAGGGACACAGCAGGAACACAGTGGGGAAACAACGTGACACAGCAGGACACAGCGGGACACAGCAGGGGACACAGCGGGACAGAGCGGGGGACACAACGGAGGACAGAGCGGGGGACACAGTGGGACACAAGGGGGAACACAGCGAAGACCCAGCGGGACCCAGCGGGACACATCGTCGATACAGTGGAGACACAGCGGGACACAGCGTGGTAAACAGCTGGGGACACAAAGGGACACAGTGGCGGACACACCGGGACACAGCGTGGACAAAGCGTGAGATACAGCGGGGAAAAGAGCGGAAGACAGCGGGGGACACAGCGAGGACACAGCGGGACACAGCGGTGACACAGTGGGGACTCAGCGGAGCACACAGCAGGGGATATAGCGGGACAATATGGAGCACAGCGGGACACAGCGTGAAACAGCGGTGACCCTGCGGGAACACAGCGGGACACAGCGGGGCACACAGCGGGACACAGCGGGGGACACAGCGGAACACAGTGGGGGAGAGAGCGTGGGACACAGCGGGACAAAGCGAGACACAGTGGGACACAGCGGGGACACAGGGAGGACACAGCGGGACACAGTGGGGGACACAGCGGGATACAGCGGAGGACACAAGGAGGACACAGCGGGACACAACGGGGAAACAGTGGGGACTCACCGGGGGACACAGAGGGGGACAAAGCGGGACACCAAGGGACACAGTGTGACACAGCGGGTCAAAGCGGGGTACACAGCTGTAGACACAACGGGAAACAGCGGGGGACACAGGGGGACACAGCGGGACACAGCGGGGATAAAGCAGGGGACATAGCGTGGGACAGAGCGGGACACAGCGGGGACACAGCGGGACACAGCGGGGAAACATCGGGAACTCAGGGGCGGACACAGGGACAATGGTGGTCACAGCGGGACACAGCGGCGACACAGCAGGGACACAGCGGAGGACAGAGCGGAACACAGCGAGGGACACAGGGAGGACACAGCAGGACACAGCGGGGACACAGCGGAGACTCAACGGGACACAGCGTGACACAGCGGGGACATAGCAGGGACACAGCAGGGACACAGCGGGGGACACAGCTGGACAAAACGGGACACAGCGGGGGACACAGCAGGACACAGCGGGGGACACAGCGGGGATCACAGCGGGACACAACGGGGAGCACAGCGAGGACCCAACGGGACCCAGCGGGACACAGCGTCGATACAGCGGGGACACAGCGTTACACAGCGGGTTACACAGCTGGGGACACAAAGGGACACAGTGGGGGACACAGCGGGACACAGCGGGGACAAAGCGGGGGACATAGAGGGGGACAGAGCGGGACACAGCGGGGACATAGCGGGACCCAGCGGAGAAACAGTGGGGACTCAGGGGGGGACACAGAGGGACAATGGTGGTCACAGTGGGACACAGCGGCGACACAGCAGGGACACAGTGGCAGACACAGCCGGACACAGTGGCACACAGCGGGGACACAGCAGGGACACAGCGGGGAACACAGCAAGGACCCAGCGGGACCCAGCAGGACACAGCGTCCATACAGCAGGGGACACAGCGGGACACAGAGGGACACAGTGGAGGACAGAGTGGAACACAGAGAGGGACACAGGGAGGACACAGCGGGACACAGCGGGAACACAGCGGGGACTCAGCGGGACACAGCGTAACACAGCGGGGACATAGCAGGGACACAGCAGGGACACAGTGGGGGACACAGTGGGACAAAACGGGACACAGCGGGGGACACAGCAGGACACAGCGGGGGACACAGCAGGGGGTCACAACGGGACACAACGGGGAACACAGCGAGGACCTAACGGACTGA
>NW_012292490.1:0-4315 GCF_000151885.1 Dipodomys ordii | reverse complement strand
GGACACAGTGAGTGACACAGACGGACACACACGGGACACAGCGGGACACAACGGGGGACACAGCGGGGACACAGCAGGACACAGCCGGACACAGCGGGGGACACAGGTTGGACACAGCGGGACACAGCGGGGACACAGCGGGACTCAGCGGGGGACACAGCAATACACAGCGGGACACAGAGGAACACAGCGGGACACAGCGGGGGACACAGCGGGACACAGAGGGACCCAGCGGGACACAGCCTCGATACAGCGGGGATACAACGGGACACAGCGGGTTACACAGCTGGGGACACAAAGGGACACATCGGGGGACACAAAGAAGACACAGCGGAACACAGCGTGGGACACAGCAAGGACACAGCGGGACACAGTGGGGGACACAGCGAGAACACAGCGGAACACAGCATGGGACACAGCGAGGACACAGCGGGACACAGCGGGACACAGCGGGACACAGCAGGGACACAGCAGTAGACACAGCGGGACACAGAGGGGGCACAGAGGGGTACACAGCGGGACACAGCGGGGAACACAGCGAGGACACAGCGGGAGCCAGTGGGACACAGCGTCGATACAGCTGGGACACAGCGGGACACAGCAGGGACACAGCAGTAGACACAGCGGGACACAACGGGAGACACAGCGGGACACAGCGGGACACAGTGGGGGACACAGCGGGACACAGCCGGATACAGTGGGACACACCAGGGCAAAGCGTGAGACACAGCGGGGAACAGTGCGGGAGACAGCTGGGGACACAGCGAGGACACAACAGGACACAGCGGGGACACAGCTGGGACTCAACGGGGGACACAGAGGGGGACAAAGCGGGACACCACGGAACACAGCGGAACACAGCGGGAAACAGCGTTAACCTTGCGGGGACACAGCGGGACACAACGGGGGACACAGCGGGACACAGCGGGGGACACAGCGGAACACAGTGGGGTCAGAGTTGGGACACAGCGAGACACAGCGGGGACAAAGCTGGACACAGCGGGGCCACAGCGGGGACACACAGGGACACTGAGGGTCACAGCAGGGACACAGCGGGACACAGCAGGACACTGTGGGGGAAACAGCGGGACACAGCTGGAGACACAGCGAGGACACAGCGGGACACAGCGGGAGACACAGCGAGGAGATAGCGGAACACAGAGGGGAAAAAGTGGGACACAGCGGGGACACAGCAGTGGACACAGCGGGACACAGCGAGGGATATAGCGGGAGACACAGCGGGACACAATGGGACACAGCGTGGGACACAGGGGGGACACAGCGGGACACAGCGGGGACACAGCGGGACTCAGCTGGGGACACAGCAGTACATAGCAGGACACAGCGGGGACACAGCAGGGACACAGCGGGGGACACAGCGGGACACAGCGGGGGATACAGCGGGACACAACGGGACACATTGGGGGACACAGCAGGACACAGCGGGGGACACAGCGGTGTACACAGCGGGACACAACGGGGAACACAGCAAGGACCCAGTGGGACCCTGCGGGACACAGCATCGATACAGCGGGGACACAGCGGCACACAGCGGGGTACACAGCTCGGGACACAAAGGGACACATCGGGGGACACAGCGATGATACAGCAGAACACAGCGTGGGACACAGCGAGGACACAGCGGGACAGAGCGGGACACAGCGGGACACAGCGGGACACAGCAGGGACACAGCAGTAGACACAGCGGGACACAGCGAGGGACACAGCTGGGGATACAAAGGGACACATTGGGGGACACAGCAGGACACAGCAGAACACAGCGTGGGACACAGCGGGACAGAGCGGGACACAGCGGGACACAGCGGGACACAGCGGGACACAGCGGGGACACAGCGGGACTCAGCAGGGGACACAGCAGTACACAGCGGGACACAGCATGTGACACAGCGAGGACCCAGCGGGACACAGCGTCGATACAGCGGGGACACGGCGAGACACAGCGGGGTACACAGCTGGGGACACAGCGGGACACAGCGGGACACAGCAGGGACACAGCCGTAGACACAGTGGGGCACAGCGGGGGACACAGCGGAACACAGCGGGACACAGCGGAGGACTCAGGGGGGACACAGCGGAACACAGCAGGACACAGCGGGGACACAGCAGTACACAGCGGGACACAGCGGGACACAGCGGGACACAGCGGGACACAGCGGGGGACATAGCCGGACACAGAGGGGGAGACAGAGGGGTACACAACGGAACACAGCGGGGAACACAGCGAGGACACAGCGGGACCCAGCGGGACACAGCGTCGATACAGTGGGGACACTGCGGGACACAGCGGGGTACACAGCTGGGGACACAAAGGGACACATCGGGGGACACAGCGAGGACACAGCAGAACACAGCGTGGGACACAGCGAGGACAGAGTGGGACAACAGTGGGACACAGCGGGACACAGCAAGGACACAGCAGTAGACACAACGGGACACAGCGGGGGACACAGCGAGACACAGCAACGAAACAGCGGGGACACAGCGGTACACAGCGGGGGACACAGCTGGGGACACAACGGGACACAGCAGGGGACACAGCGAAGACACAGCGGACCACAGCGTGGGACAAAGCGAGGACACAGCAGGACACGGCTGGACACAGTGGGGACACAGCAGGGACACAGCAGGGACACAGCGGGGGACACAGCGGGACACAACATGACACAGCAGGGGACACAGCAGGACACAGCGGGGGACACAGCGGTGGACACAACGGGACACAACGGGACACAACGTGGAACACAGCGAGGACCCAGCGGGACCCCGCGGGACACAGCGTCGATACAGCGGGGACACAGCGGGATACACAGCTGGGGACACAAAGGGACGCAGTGGGGGACACAGCGGGATACACTGGGACACATTGGGAAACAGCTGGGATAAAGCGTGAGACACAGCGGGGGACAGAGCGGGAGACATCGGGCGACACAGCGAGGACACAGCGGGACACAGCCAGACACAGCGGGGGACACTGGTGGAACACAGCGTAACAGAGCGGGGACACAGCGGGACTTAGCGGGGGACACAGCAGTACACAGCCGGACACAGCGGGGACACAGTGGGACTCAGCAGCAGACACAGCAGTACACAGCGGGACACAGCGGGACACAGCGGGGGACATAGCCCAACACAGAGGGGGAGACAGAGGTGTACACAGCGGGACACAGCGGGGAACACAGCGAGGACACAGTGGGACCAAGCGGGACACAGCGTCGATACAGTGGGGACACAGCGGGACAGAGCCGGGTACACAGCTGCGGACACAAAAGGACACATCGGGGGACACAGCGAGGACACAGCGGAACACAGCGTGGGACACAGCGAGGACATAGCAGGCCACAGCGGGACACAGCGGGACAAAGCAAGGACACAGCAGTAGACACAGCGGGACACAGCGGGGGACACAGCGAGACACAGCATCGAAACAGCGGGGACACAGCGGTACACAGCGGGGTACACAGCTGCGGTCACAACGGGACACAGCAGGGGACACAGCGAGGACACAGCGGAACACAGCGTGGGACACAGCGAGGACACAGCGGACACAGCGGGACACAGTGGGACACAGCAGGGACACAGCAGTTGACACAGCGGGACACAGCGGGGGACACAGCGGGACACAGCGGACACAGCGGGACACAGCAGTGGACACAGCGGGACACAGAGGGGGACACAGAGGGGTACACAGCGGGACACAGCGCGGAACACAGCGAGGACACAGTGGGACCCAGCGGGACACAGTCTCGATACAGCGGGGACACAGCGGGACACAGCGGGGTACACAGCTGGGGACACAAAGGGACACATCGGGGGACACAGCGAGGACACAGCAGAACACAACGTGGGACACAGCGTGGACAGACACAGCGGCACACAGCGGGACACAGCGGGACACAGCAGGGACACAGTAGTAGACACAGCGGGACACAGCGGGGGACACAGCGAGGACACAGCGGGACACAGCATCAGTACAGCGGGGACACGGCGGGACACAGCAGGGTACACACCTGGGGACACAGCGGGACACAGTGGGACAAAGGGGGACACAGCAGTATACACAGCGGGACACATCGGGGGACACAGCGGAGCACAGCGGGACACAACGGTTGACTCAGGGGGGACACAGCGGTGACACAGCGGGACTCAGCGGGGGACACAGCAGTACATAGCGGGACACAGCGGGGGACACAGCGGAACACAGCGGGACATAGCGGGGGACTCAGGGGGGACACAGCGGTGACACAGCGGGACTCAGCGGGGACACAGCAGTACACAACGGGACACAGCGGGGGAC
>NW_012292489.1:0-4045 GCF_000151885.1 Dipodomys ordii | reverse complement strand
GGACCCAGCAGAGAAACAGCGGGACACAGCGGAGACAGAGCGTGATACAGCAGGACACAGGGGACTCAGGGGACTCAGCAGGGTTACAGCAGGACACAACGGACACAGCAAGAACACAGCGTGACACAGCGGGGACACAGCAGGGACACAGCAGTGACTCAGCGGGGGACACAGCGGGACAAAACGGGACACAGCGGAGGACACAGTAGGACAGAGCAGGGGACACAGTGGGGGACAGAGAGGGACAACACGAATAACAGAGCAAGGACAGAGAGGGACCCAGCGGGACACAGCCTCGATACAGCGGGATTCACAGCGTTACACAGCGGGTTACACAGCTGGGGACACAAAGGGACACAGTGGTGGACACAGCGGGAAACAGCGGGACAGAGTGGGATACAGATGGGATAAAGCGTGAGACACAGCGGGGGACAGAGCGGGAGACAGCGGGGGACACAGCGAGGACACAGCGGGACACAGCGGGGACACAGCGGAGACACAGCGGGGACTCAGCTGGGGACACAGTGGGGGACAAAGCGGGACACCACGGAACACAGCGGGACACAGCGCGAAAGAGCGGTGACCCTGCGGGGACACAGCGGGACAAAGCGGGGGACACAGCGGGAAACAGCGGGACAGAGTGGGGGACACAGCGTGACACAGCGGGGGACACAGCGAGGACACAGTGGGACACAGCATGGGACAAAGTGGGAGAAAGCGGGGCACACAGCGAGGACACAGCAGGACACCAAGGGTACTCAGCGAGGGACACAGCTGGGGACAAAGCAGGACACCATGGGACACAGTGTGACACAGTGGGACACAGCGGCGACACTGCGGGGACACAGCGGGACAAAGCGGGGGACACAGCCTGACACAACGGAGTACACAGCGGGACACAGCGGGCACAAAGTGGGGACACAGCGTGACACAGCAGGACACAGCAGGGACAGATCGGGACACAGCGGGACACAGAGGGGCCACAGCGGGGACACACTGGGACACTGAGGGTCACAGCAGGGACACAGCGGGAAAAAGCGGGACACATCAGGACACAGCGGGTGACACAGCGGGACACAGCAGGGGACACAGCGAGGACACAGCGGGACACAGCGGGAGACACAGTGAGGACACAGCGGGACACAGCGGGGGAATAAGTGGGACACAGCGGGGACACAGCAGTGGACACAGCGGGAGACAGCAGTGGACACAGCGGGACACAGCGGGAGACACAGCGGGACAAAACGGGACACAGCGGGGGACACAGTAGGACAGAGCAGGGGACACAGTGTGGGACAGAGGGGGACACCACGAATAACAGAGCAAGGACACAGAGGGACCCAGCGAGACACAGCCTTGATACAGTGGGATTCACAGCGTTACACAGCGGGTTACACAGCTGGGGACACAAAGGGACACAGTGGTGGACACAGCGGGACACAGCAGGACAGAGTGGGACACAGACGGGATAAAGCGTGAGACACAGCGGGGGACAGAGCGGGAGACAGCGGGGGACACAGCGAGGACACAGAGGGACACAGCGTGGACACAGCGGGGACTCAGCTGGGGACACAGCGGGGGACAAAGCGGGACACCACTGACACAGCGGGACACAGCGCGAAACAGCGGTGACCCTGCGGGGACACAGCGGGACACAGCGGGACAGAGTGGGGGACACAGCGGGACACAGCGGGGGACAGAGCGTGAGACACAGCGAGACACATCAGAGACAAAGCTATACACAGCGGGGTACATAGAGGGACACAGCGGGGAAACAGCGGGGGACACAGCGGGACACAGCGGGGAACACAGCGAGGACACAGCGGGACACAGCGGGACACAGCGTCGATACAGCGAGGACACAGTGGGACACAGCGGGGTACACAGCTGGGGACACAACGGGACACAGCAGGGGACACATTGAGGACACAGCAGGACACAGCGGGGGACACAGGGGGGACACAGCGGGACACAGCGGGGGACACAGCGAGTACACATTTGGACACAGCGGGGACACAGCGGGACTCAGCGGGGGACACAGCAGTACACATCGGGACACAGCGGGACACAGCGGGGGACACAGAGGGGTACACAGCGGGACACAGTGAGGACACAGCGGGACCCAGCGGGACATAGCGTCATTACAACGGGGACACAGCGGGACAGAGCGGGGTACACAGCTGGGGACACAACGGGGCACAGCGGGGGACACAGCAAGGACACAGTGGGACACAGCGGGACACAGCGGGGACATTGCGGGAACATAGCGGGACACAGCGGGACACAGTAGGACACATCTTGTGACCCAGCGGGGATACAGCGGGACACAGCGGGGGACACAGCTAGGACACAGCGGGACACAGCGGGACACAGTGGGGACACAAAGGGGACTCAGAGGGGAAAACAGCGGGGAAAAAAGCGGAACACCATGGGACACAGTGTGACACAGCAGGACCAGGGGAACACTGTGTCGACACAGCAGGACAAAGCGGGGGACACAGCGGGACACAGCGGGACACAGCGGGGGACACAGCAGGGGACAGTGGAGACAAAGAGAGGACACAGCGGGACACAGCGGTGACACAGCTGGACACAACGGAGTACACAGCGGGACACAGCGGGCACAAAGCGGGGACAAGGCGGGACACAGCTGGACACAGCAGGACATAGCGTGGGACACAGCGGGACACAGAGGGGGACACAGTTAGGACACAGTGGGACACAGCGGGGGACACAGCGAGGACACAGCGGTGACACAGCTGGACACAACGAAGTACACAGCGGGACACAGCGGGCACACAGCGGGGACACAGCGGGACACAGCGGGGAACACAGGGAGGACACAGCATGACCAAGTGGGACACAGAGTCGATACAGCGGGGACACACCGGGACACAGCGGGGTACACAGCTGTGGACACAACGGGACACAGTGTGGGCACAGCGGGACACAGCGGGACACAGTGGGACACAGACGGGATAAAGCGTGAGACACAGCGGGGGACACAGGGGGGACACAGCGGGACACAGGGGGGGACACAGCGCGGACACATTGGGACACAGCGGGGACACAGCGGGACTCAGCGGGGGACACAGCAGTACACAGCGGGACACAGCGGGTCACAGCAGGGACAGAGCGGGTGACACAGAGGGGTACACAGCGGGACACAGCAGTGGACAAAGCAGGACACAGCGGGGGACACAGCGAGGACACTGCGGGACACTGCGGGAGACACAGTAAGGACACAGCGGGACACAGTGGAACACAGCGGGACACAGCAGTGACACAGCAGGGGACCCAGCGGGACACAACCGGGGACACAGCGGGACACAGCTGGGCCACAGGGAGGACACAGCAGGACACAGCGGTGGACACAGCGGGAAACAGCAAGGGACACAGCATCGATAGAGCGGGGACACAGCGGGACACAGCGGGGTACACAGCTGGGGACACAACGGGACACAGTGGGGGACATAGCGGGACACAACAGGACACGGTGGGACACAGCGGGACACAGCGGGGGACACAGCGATGACAAAGCGGGACACAGCGGGGGACACAGTGGGACAGAGCAGGGGACACAGCAGGGGACACAGAGGGACCCAGCGGGACACAGCGGGGGACACAGGGGGGACACAGCGGGACACAGCGCGGGACACAGCGAGGACACATTGGGACACAGCGGGGACACAGCAGGACTCAGCGGGGGACACAGCAGTACACAGCGAGACACAGCGGTACACAGCGGAGCACAGCAGGGACACAGCGGGGGACAAAGCGGGACACAGCGGGGGACCTATCGAGGACACAGCGGGATATATTGGGGGACACAGAGAGGACACAGCGGGGGACACAGCTGGGTATACAGTGGGACACAGCGGGGGACACAGCGAGGACACATTGGGACACAGCGGGGACACAGCAGGACTCAGCGGGGGACACAGCAGTACACAGCGAGACACAGCGGTACACAGCGGAGCACAGCAGGACACAGCGGGGGACAAAGCGGGACACAGCGGGACACAGCGGGGGTACACAGCGGGAC
>NW_012292488.1:0-3596 GCF_000151885.1 Dipodomys ordii | reverse complement strand
ACAACGGGACAAAGTGTGGAACACAGAGAGTACACAGCGGGTCCCAGCGGGACACAGCGTCGATACAGCGGGGACACAGCGTGACACAGCAGGGTACATAGCTGGGGACACAGTGGGACACAGTGGAGGACACAGAGGGACCCAGCGGGACACAGCGGGGGACACAGCGAGGACAAATTGCGACACAGAGGGGACACAGCTGGACTCAGTGGGGGACACAGCAGGACACAGCATTACACAGCGGGACACAGCGGGACACAGCGGGGGACACAGTGGGACAGAGCAGGGTACACAGCAGGGGAAACAGAGGGACCCAGCGGGACACAGCGGGGGACACAGGGGGGACACTGCGGGACACTGCTGGAGACACAGCGAGGACACAGTGTGACACAGCGGAACACAGCAGGACACAGTTGGGACACAGCAGGGGACACAGCGGGACACAGAGGGGGACAAGCGGGACACAGTGGAGGACAAGGGGGGACAATGCGGGACACAGCGGGGGACACAGCGATGACAAAGCGGGACACAGCGGGGACACAGCGGGACTCAACACGGTCACAGCGGGACACAGCGGGACACAGCGGGACACAGCGGGGGACACAGCGGGACACAGCAGGCGACACAGGGGGAACAAAGCGGGACACAGCGGGGGACACAGTGAGGACACATTGGGACACAGTGGGGACACAGCGGGACTCAGCGTGGGACACAGCAGTACACAGCGGGACCCAGCGGGACACAGCGTCGATACAGCGGGGACACAGCGGGGTACATAGCTGGGGACACAACGGGACACAGTGGGGGCCATAGCGGGACACAGCGGGACACAGCGGGACACAGGGGGTCACAGCGGGGACAAAGCGGGGACTCAGCAGGGGACAAAGCGGGTGACAAACGGGACACCACGGAATACAGGGGGATACAGCGGGACACAGCGGGGGACACAGCAGGACACAGCGGGACACAGAGGTGGACACAGCGGAACACAGCAGGGGACAGAGCGGGGGACACAGCGGGACACAACGGGGACAAAGCGGCCCTCAGCGGGGGACACAGGAGGGGACAAAGTGGAACACCACGGGACACAATGTGACACAACAGGACACAGAGAGGACACTGTGGGGAAACAGCAGCACAAAGCAGGGGACATAGTGGGACACAGCGGGACACAGCGGGGGACAGAGCAGGTGACAGCGGGGGACAGAATAAGGACAGAGCGGGACACAGCGGTGACACCGCTGGACACAGTGGGGTACACAGCAGGACATAGCGGGCACACAACGGGGACACAGCGGGACACATCGGGACACAGTGGGGACAGTGCGGGACACAGAGGACACAGCGGGGTACACAGCGGGACACACGGGGGACACAGTGAGGACACAGCGGGACA
Organism: Dipodomys ordii; assembly: GCF_000151885.1. Taxonomy (NCBI): domain Eukaryota; kingdom Metazoa; phylum Chordata; class Mammalia; order Rodentia; family Heteromyidae; genus Dipodomys; species Dipodomys ordii. Next base: position 2,200 of record NW_012292488.1, on the reverse strand, counting down.
CAGCGGGGACAAAGCGGGGGACACAGCTGGACACAGCAGGGACACAGCAGGACACAGCGGGACACAGCGGGGGCCATAGTGGGACACAGCGGGGGACACAGCGACGACAAAGCGGGACACAGCGGGGAAACAGCAGGACTCAGCAGGGTCACAGCGGGACACAGCGGGACACAGCAGGGACACAGCAGCGGACACAGCGGGACACAGCGTGGGACACAACGGGACACAGCAGGGAATACAGAGGGACACAGTGGGGAACACAGAGGGACACAGCGGGATACAGCGGGTACAGCGGGGACAGAGAAGGGGACAGCGGGGACCCACCAGGGGACAACGTGGACACAGCAGTACACAGCGGGACACAGCAGTGACACAGCTAGACACAGCGGGGTACACAGCGGGACACACTGGGCACACAGCGGGGACACAGCGGAGAAAGAGCGGGACACAGCGCGACACAGCGGGACACAGAGGGGGACACAGTGGGACAGAGCAGAGGACACAGCAGGAAACACAGCGGGACACAGCGGGACACAGCGTGGGAAACAGGGGGGACACAGCGGGACACAGCAGGGGACACAGCGCGGACACATTGGGACACAGCGGGGACACAGCGGGACTCAGCGGGGGACACAGCAGTACACAGCGGGACACAGCGGGACACAGCGGGGGACACAGAGGGGTAAACAGCGGGACACAGCGGGGAACACTGCGAGGACACAGTGGGACCAAGCGGGACACAGCGTCGATACAGCGGGGACACAGCGGGACACAGCGGGGTACACAGCTGGGGACCCAACGGGACACAGCGGGACACAGCAGGACCCAGCGGGGAAACAGCGGGGACACAGTGGGACACAGCAAGGACACAGCGGGACACAGCGGGACACTGCGGGGCACAGCGGGGGACACAGCGGGACACAGCGGGGGACACTGGGAGGACACAGCGGAACACAGCATGGACAAAGCGTGACACAGTGGGGGACACAGCGAGGACACAGCGGGACACAGCGGTGACACAGCGGGACTCAGCTGGGGACACTGCGGGACACATCGGGACACAGCGGGGACACAGCAAGGACACAGCGGGGGACACAGCAAGACACAGCCGGACACAGCCAGGGACACAGAGGGACACAGCGAGAGACACAGCGGGGGACACAGCGGGACACAGCGGAGAACCAAGAGAGGACACAGCGGGACCCAGCGGGACACAGCGTCGATAGAGCGGGGACACAGAGGGACACAGCGGTGACACAGGGGGACTCAGTGGGGGATAAAGCGGGACACAGCGGGGGACACAGCGGGACACAGTGGGGAACACAGAGAGGACAGAGCAGGACCCAGCGGGACAAAGTGTCGATACAGCGGGAGCACAGCGAGACACAGCGGGGTACACAGCTGTTGACACAACGGGACACAGTGGGGGACACAGCGGGACACAGCGGGACACAGCGGGGCACAGCGGGGACAAAACGGGAGACTCAGTGGGGAACAGAGCAGGACACGGCGGGGGACACAGCGGGGGACACAGAGAGGACACAGTGGGGACACAGCGAGACACAGCGGGACACAGCGGGGGACACAGCGAGGACACAGCAGAACACAGCGTGGGAAACAGCGAGGACACAGCGGGACACAGCGAGACAAAGCGGGACACAGTGGGGACACAGCAGTAGACACAGCGAGACACAGCGGGGGACACAGCGGGACAAAGCGGGGAACACAGCGAGGACACAGCGGGGACACAGCGGGGACACTGCGGGAACATAGTGGGACACAGCGGGGCACACAGCGGGACACAGCGGGACACAGTTTGGGACACAGCGGGAACAAAGCAGGACACAGCGGGGGACACAGCGAGGACACAGAAGGACACAGCGGGACACAGCGTGGGACAAAGCGGGAGACAGCAGGGGACACAGCGAGGACACAGTGGGACACAGCGGCGACACATAGAGGACTCAGCGGGGGACACAGTGGGGGACAGAGCAGGACACAGCGGGACACTGCGGGGCACAGGGGGAGACACAGCGGGACACAGCGGGGGACCCAGCGAGACACAGCGTGACACAGCGGGACACTGCGGGGCACAGCGGGGGATACAGCGGGAAACAGCGGGGGACACAGGGAGGACACAGCTTAACACAGCATGGGACAAAGCGAGGACACAGTGGGACACAGCGAGACACAGCAGGAC
>NW_012292487.1:0-4146 GCF_000151885.1 Dipodomys ordii | reverse complement strand
ACAGCGGGGACACAGCGGGACACAGCGGCGACAAAGCAGAAGACACAGCGGGACACACTGGTGGACACGGCGGGACATAGCTGGGGACACAGGGAGGACACAGCGGGACCCAGTGGGACCCAGCGTTGATACAGCGTGGACACAGCGGGACACAGCGAGGTACACAGCTGGGGACACAACGGGACACAGCGGGGGACACAGCGAGGACACAGCGGGACACAGCGGGACACTGCGGGAACATAGCGGGACACAGCGGGGTACACAGCGGGACACAGCGGGACACAGCTGTGGACATAGCGGGGACACAGCGGGACACAGCGGGGGAAACAGCAAGGACATAGCGTGACACAGCGGGGACACAGCTGGGGACAAAGCGGGAGACAGCAGGGGACACAGCGAGGACACAGCAGGACACAGCGGCCACAAAGAGGGGACTTAGTGGTGGACACAGCGGGGGACAAAGAGGGACACCACGGGACACAGTGGGACACAGCGGGACACTGCGGGGACACAGCAGGACAAAGCGGGGGACACAGCGGGACACAGCGGGCACACAGAGGGGACACAGCGGGACACAGCGGGGACAGAGCGGGACACAGTCGGACACAGCGGGACACAGCGGGGGACACAGCGGGAGACAAAGAGGGACACCACGGAACACAGCATGACACAGCAGGAAACAGCAGTGACACTGCGGGGACACAGTGGGACACAGCGGGGTACACAGCAGGACACAAGGGGGACAGAGCGGGACACAGTGGGGGACACAGCCGGACACAGCAGGGGGAACAGTGGGGGACACAGCGGGACACAGCGTGACACAGCGAGGACACAGCGTGACAGAGCGGGACACTGCAGGGCACAGCGGGGGACACAGCGGGACACAGCGGGGGACAAAGCGAGGACACAGCGGAACACAGAGTGGGACACAGTGAGGACACAGCGGGACACAGCGGGACACAGCGGGACACAGCCCGGTCCCAGAAGTGGACACTGCGGGACACAGCGGGGGACACAGCGGGACACAGCGGGGGACACAGCGGGGGACACATGGAGGACTCAGCGGGACAAAGCGGGGACACAGCGGCCACTCACCGGGGGACACAGCGGGGGACAAAGCGGGACACCACAGAACACAGTGGGAAACAGCGGGACACAGCGGGGAAACTGCGGGGACACAGGGGGACAAAGCGTGGGACACATAGGGACACAGCGGGGGACACAGTGGGGGACACAGCGGGACACAGCGGGGAACACAGCGAGGACACAGCGGGACACAGCGGGGAACACAGCGTCGATACAGCGGGGACACAGCGTTACACAGCGTGGTACACAGCTGTGTACACAACGGGACACAGTGGGGACACAGCGAGACACAGCGGGACACAGCGAGGACACAGCGGGACACAGCGCTTACACTGCGGGGGACACAGCGGGGAACACAGCGGGGGACACAGCCGGACACAGCGGGACACAGCGGGGGATACAGGGGGGACACAGTGGGACCCAGCGCGGGACACAGCGAGGACACATTGGGACACAACGGGGACACAGCGGGACTCAGCGGGGGACACAACAGTACACAGCGGGACACAGCGGGACACAGCGAGGGACACAGAGGAGGAAACAGCGGGACACTGCGGGGAACACAGCGAGGACACAGCGGGACCCAGCGGGACACAGCGTCGATACAGCGGGACACAGCGGGGTACAGAGCTGGGTACACAAAGGGACACAGCGGGGGACACAGCGAGGACACAGCAGAACACAGCGACACACAGTGGGACACAGTTGGGACAAAGCGTGAGACACAGAGGGGGACAGAGCGGGAGACAGCGGGGGACACAGCGAGGACACAGTGGGACACAGCGGGACACAGCGTCGATACAGCGGGGCCACAGTGGGCCACAGAGGGGTACACAGCTGGGGACACAACGGGGCACATCGGGGGACACAGCAGGGACTCAGCAGAACACAGCGTGGGACAAAGTGAGGACACAGGGGTACACAGCTGGACACAGAGGGACACAGCAGGAACAAAGCAGTAGACACAGCGGGACACAGCAGGGGACACAGCGGGACACAGCGGGGGACACAGGGAGGACAGAGCGGGACAAGGCGGGGACACAGCGGGAACTCAGCGGGGGACACAGCGGGGGACAAAGTGGGACACCAGGGGACACAGCGGGACACAGCGGGGACAAGGGGGAGACAGATCGGGACACAGCGAGGACATAGCGGGACACAGCAGGGGACACAGCAGGACACAGCGGGGGACATAGCGAGGACACAGCGGGACACAGCGGGGGACACAGCGGGGGACACTGCGGGACACAGCAGGGAACACAGCGAGGACACAGCGAGACCCAGCGGGACACAGCGTCGATACAGCGGGGATACAGCATTACACAGTGTGGTACACATCTGTGGACACAAGGGGACACAGTGGGGACACAGCGGGACACAGTGGGACAAAGCAAGGACAAATCGTGAGACACAGCGAGGGACAGAGCGGGAGACATCGGGGGACACAGCGACGACACAGCAGGGCACAGCGGGACACAGCAGGGACAGAGCGGGACACAGTGGGACACAGCGGGGGACACAGCGGGACACAGCGGGGGACGCAGCGAGGACACAGCGAGACAAAGCGGGACAAAGCAGGGGACACAGCGGTGAAACAGCTGGACACAACGGAGTACATAGCGGGACACAGCACGCACACAGGGGGACACAGCGGGACACAGCGGGACACAGCAGGGACAGAGCGGGACACAGCGGGACACAGTGGGACACAGCGGGGGACCCAGCGGGACCCAGCGGGGGACCCAGTGAGGACACAGCGGGACACAGCTGGGGACACAGCGAGGACACAGCGGGGGACACAGCGGGGGACACAGCGGGACACAGCGAGGAACAGCGTAGATACAGCGGGTACACAGCGTTACACAGCGTGGTACACAGCTGTGGATACAACGGGACACAGTGTGGGCACAGCGGGACACAGCGGGTCACAGTGGGACACAGCGAGGACAAAGCGTGAGACACAGCGGGGGACAGAGTGGGAGACAGCGGGGGACACAGCGGGACACAGCGGTGGAAACAGCGGGACACAGCGGTGGACCCAGCGAGGACCCAGCGGGACCCAGCGGGACACAGCGTAGATACAGCTGGGATACAGCCTTACACAGCGTGGTACACATCTGTGGACACAACGGGACACAGTGGGGGCACAGCGGGACAGAGCGGGACACAGTGGAACACAGCGAGGACAAATCGTGAGACACAGCGGGGGACAGAGCGGGAGACAGCGGGGGACACAGCGAGGACACAGCAGTACAAAGCAGGACACAGCAGGGACAGAGCGGGACAGAGCGGGACACAGCAGGACACAGCGGGGAACACAGCGGGACACAGCGGAGGACCCAGCGAGGACCCAGCGGGACACACTGGGGGACACAGCGAGGACACAGCGGGGGCCACTGCGGGACACAGCGGGGAACACAGCGAGGACACAGCGGGACCCAGCGGGACACAGCGTCGATACAGCGGGGATACAGCGTTACACAGCGTGGTTCACATCTGTGGACACAACGGGACACAGTGGGGGCGGAGCGGGACACAGTGGGACACAGCGAGGACAAATCATGAGGCGTAGCGGGGGACAGAGCGGGAGAAAGCGGGGGAAACAGCGAGGACACAGCAGGACACAGCGGGACACAGCAGGGACAGAGCGGGACACAGCCGGGAACACAGCGAGGACACAGCGGGGGACACAGCGGGGGACACTGAGGGACACAGCGGGACACAGCGTTGATACAGCGGGGATACAGCCTTACACAGCATGGTACACAGCTGTGGACACAACGGGACACAGTGGGGGCACAGCGGGACACAGCGGAACACAGTGGGACACATCGGGGACAAAGCGTGAGACACAGCGGGGGACAGAGCGGGAGACAGCGGGGGACACAGCGAGGACACAGCGGGACAAAGCGGGGGAAACAGCGGGACACAGCGGTGGACACAGGGGGAGAGAGCGGGGGACACAGCGGGACACAGCGGTGGAAACAGTGGGACACAGCGGTGGAAACAGCGGGACACACCGGTGGACCCAGCGGGACACAGTGTCGATACAGCTGTGAT
>NW_012292486.1:0-5772 GCF_000151885.1 Dipodomys ordii | reverse complement strand
GAAGAGCAGAGGCAGTAGCAGAAGAAGCAGAAGATGCATGTTAGCAGAAGGAGAAGCAGAAGGAAAAGCAGAAGAACGAGAATGAGAAGTAGAAGGAGAAACAGAAGGAGAAGCAGAAAGAGAAGCAGAAGAAGGAGCAGGAGAAGGAAAAGCAGCAGGAGAAACAGAAAGAGCAGCAGAAGGAGAAGCAGGAGATGTAGAAACAGGAGAAGCAGAAGAAGAAGAAAAAGGAGAAGGGACAAGAAGCAGAAGGAGAAGGTGAAGCAGATACAGAAGGAGAAGCAGAAAGAGAAGGAGGGGAAGCAGAAGAAGCAGAAGCAGGAAAAGCAGAAGCATAAGAAACCGAAGAAGCAGAAGCAGAACCTGAAGCAGAAGGAGAAGCAGGAGAAGCAGAAGAAGCAGAATCTGGACAAGCAGAATGAGAAGCAGAAGGAGAAGCAGAAGCGGAAAGAGAATCAAAAGCAGAAGGAGAAGCAGAAGAAACAGAAGAAGCAGAAGCAGTAGCAGTAGCAGCAGAAGTAGAAGGAGAAGCAGAAGGAAAAGCAGAAAAACGAGAAGGAGAAGGAAAAACAGAAACAGAAGTAGAAGGAGAATCAGAAGGAGAAGCAGAAGAAGCAGAAGGAGAAGCGAAGGAGAAGCAGAAGAAGAAGCATAAGGACAAGCACAAGCAGAAGGAGATGCAGAAGGAGAAGCAGGAGAAGCAGAAGAAGCAGAAGAAGAAATAGAAGTAGGAGAAGGAGAAGGAAGAGCAGCAGAAGCAATAGGAGAAGCAGAAGAAGAATGAGAAGCAGAAAGAGAAGCAGTGGAAGCAGAAGAAGCAGGAAAAGCAGAAGCAGAAGAAAGAGAAGAAGAAGAAGAAGAAGAAGAAGAAGAAGAAGAAGAAGAAGAAGAAGAAGAAGAAGAAGAAGAAGAAGAAGAAGAAGAAGAATTAGAAGAAGAAGAAGAAGAAGAAGAAGAAGAAGAAGAAGAAGAAGAAGAAGAAGAAGAAGAAGAAGAAGAAGTAGAAGAAGAAGAAGAAGAAGAAGAAGAAGAAGAAGAAGAAGGAGAAGGAGAAGCATAAGGAGAAGAAGTAGAAGCAGAAGAAGCAGAAGCAGGAGAAGCAGAAGCAGTACAAAAAGAATAAGCATAAGAAGAAGAATCAGAGGGAGTAGCAGAAGAAGGAGCATTAGCAGCAGAAAGAGAAGTAGAAGGAGAATCAGAAGGAGAATCAGAAGAAGGAGTAGCAGAAGCAGAAGAAGCAGCAGAAGGAGAAGCAGAAGCAGAAAAAGATGCAGAAGGAGAAGCAGGAGAAGCAGAAGAAGCAGAAGCAGAAGGAGAAGCAGAAGTAGGAGAAGGAGAAGGATAAGGAAGTGCAACAGAAGCAATAGGAGAAGCAGAAGGAGAAGCAGAAGCAGAATGAGAAGCAGAAAGAGAAGCAGTAGAAGCAGAAGAAGCAGGAAAAGCAGAAGCAGAAGAAAGAGAAGAAGAAGAAGAAAAAGAAGAAGAAGAAGAGGAAGAAGAAGAAGAAGTAGCAGCATAAGGAGAAGTATAAGGAGAAGTATAAGGAGAAGCGGTAGAAACGAAGCAGGAGAAGCAGAAGCAGAAGAAAAAGAATAAGCAAAGAAGCAGAAGCATTGGGAGGAGAAGAAAAAGTAGGAGAAGGAGAAGGAGCAGTAGAAGGAGAAGCAGAAGCAGAAAGAGAAGCAGAAACAGAAGGAGAACAAGAAGGAGAAGCAGGAGAATCAGAAGAAGCAGAAGGAGAAGCAGAAAGAGGAGAAGAAGGAGAAGGAGAAGTAGAATCAGAAGAAACAGAAGAAGAAGCAGAAGAAACAGAAGCAAAAGAAACAGAAGAAGGAGCAGAGCAGAAGCAGAAGCGAAGGAGAAGCAGAAAGAGAAGCAGGAGAAACAGAAGAAGCAGGAGAAGCAGAAGCAGAAGAAACAGGAGAAGCCGAAGAAGCAGAAGCAGAAGCAGTAGGAGAAGTAAAAGCAGAAGGAGAAGCAGAAGAAGGAGAAGGAGAAGGAGAAGCAGAAAGAGAATCAGAACGAGAAGCAGGAGAAGCAGAAGCAGAAGAAGCAGAAGCAGAAGAAACAGAAGAAGGAGAAGAAGCAGAAACAGAAGGAGAAGAAGAAACAGAAGGAGAAGCAGAAAGAGAAGGATGGGAAGCAGAAGAAGCAGAAGCAGGAGAAGCAGAAGCATAAGAATCCGAAGAAGCAGAAGCAGAACCTGAAGCAGAAGGAGAAGCAGGAGAAGCAGAAGAAGCAGAATCTGGAGAAGCAGAATGAGAAGCAGAGGCGGAGGAGAAGCAGAAAGAGAAGCAGGAGAAGCAGAAGAAGCAGGAGAAGCAGAAGCAGAAGAAACAGGAGAAGCCAAAGAAGCAGAAGCAGAATCTGAAGCAGAAGGAGAAACAGAAGAAGCACAATCTGAAGCAGAAGCAGAAGAAACAGAAATAGTAGAATAAGCAGAAGCAGAAGCACCAGGACAAGCAGAAGACAAGAAGGATAAGGCGAAAGAGAAGGATTAGGAGTAGGAGAAGCAAAAGGATAAGCTGAAGCAGAAAGAGACGCAGAAGGAAAAGCAGCACGAGAAGTAGGAGAAGCAGGAGAAGCAGAAGCAAGAGAAGCAGAAGAAACAGAAGACGCAGAAGCAGAATGAGCAGCAGAAGGAGAAATTGAAGCAGAAGCAGAAGGAGAAGCAGAAGCAGAAGGAGAAGCAGAAGAAGGAGAAGGAGAAGCAGAAAGAGAAGCAGAAAGAGAAGCAGAACGAGAAGCAGGAGAAGCAGAAGTTGGAGAAGCAGAAGCAGAAGAAACAGAAGGAGAAGAAGCAGAAGCAGAAGGAGAAGCAGAAACAGAAGGAAAAGCAGAAAGAGAAGAAGGAGAAGCAGAAGAAGCAGCAGCAGGAGAAGCAGAAGCAGAAGAAGCCGAAGAAGCAGAAGCAGAAGAAACAGGAGAAGGACAAGAAGCACAAGCAGAAGGAGAAGCAGAAACAGAAGGAGAAGCAGAAAGAGAAGGAGGGGAAGCAGAAGAAGCAGAAGCAGGAGAAGCAGAAGCATAAGAATCCGAAGAAGCAGAAGCAGAACCTGAAGAAGAAGAAGAAGCAGGAGAAGCAGAAGAAGCAGAAGCAGAAGGAGAAGTAGAAGTAGGAGAAGGAGAAGGAAGAGCCGCAGAAGCAATAGGATTAGCAGAAGGAGAAGCAGAAGCAGAATGAGAAGCAGAAAGAGAAGCAGTAGAAGCAGAAGAAGCAGGAAAAGAAGAAGCAGAAGAAAGAGAAGAAGAAGAAGAAGAAGAAGAAGAAGAAGAAGAAGAAGAAGAAGAAGAAGAAGAAGAAGAAAAAGGAGAAGGAGAAGCATAAGGAGAAGAAGTAGAAGCAGGAGAAGCAGAAGCAGGAGAAGCAGAAGCAGTAGAAAAAGAATAAGCATAAGAAGAAGAATCAGAAGGAGCATTAGCAGCAGAAAGAGAAGTAGAAGGAGAATCAGAAGGAGAAGCAGAAGAAGCAGAAGCAGAAGGAGAAGCAGAAGTAGGAGAAGGAGAAGGAGAAGGAAGTGCAGCAGAAGCAATAGGAGAAGCAGGAGAAGCAGAAGCAGAATGAGAAGCAGAAAGAGAAACAGCAGAAGCAGAAGAAGCAGGAAAAGCAGAAGCAGAAGAAAGAGAAGAAGAAGAAGAAGAAGAAGAAGAAGAAGAAGAAGAAGAAGAAGAAGAAGAAGAAGAAGAAGAAGAAGAAGAAGAAGAAGAAGAAGAAGAAGCATAAGGAGAAGCATAAGGAGAAGCGTAAGGAGAAGCATAAGGAGAAGCAGTAGAAGCATAAGCAGGAGAAGCAGAAGCAGAGGAAAAAGAATAAGCAAAAGAAGCAGAAGCAGAAGCAGTGGGAGAAGCAGAAGATGGAGAAGGAGAAGGAGCAGCAGAAGGAGAAGCAGAAGCAGAAAGAGAAGCAGAAACAGAAGGAGAACAAGAAGGAGAAGGAGGAGAATCAGAACACCAGAAGTAGAAGCAGAAAGAGGAGAAGAAGGAGAAGCAGAAGTAGAATCAGAAGAAACAGAAGAAGAAGAAGCCGAAGAAACAGAAGCAAAAGAAACAGAAGAATGAGAAGAGCAGAAGCAGAAGCAGAAGGAGAAGCAGAAGCAGAAGGAGAAGCAGAAAGAAGAAGCAGGAGAAGCAGAAGCAGAAGAAACAGGAGAAGCCGAAGAAGCAGAAGCAGAATCTGAAGCAGAAGGAGAAACAGAAGAAGCACATTCTGAAGCAGAAGCAGAAGAAACAGAAATAGTAGAATAAGCAGAAGCAGAAGCAGCAGGAGAAGCAGAAGAAGAAGATGGAGAAGGCGAGAGAGAAGGATTAGGAGTAGGAGAAGCAAAAGGATAAGCAGAAGCAGAAAGAGACGCAGAAGGAAAAGCAGCACGAGAAGTAGGAGAAGCAGGAGAAGCAGAAGAAACAGAAGACGCAGAAGCAGAATGAGAAGCAGAAGGAGAAATTGAAGCAGAATGAGAAGCAGAAGGAGAAGCATAAGAAGGAGAAGGAGAAGCAGAAAGAAAAGCAGAAAGAGAAGCAGAACGAGAAGCAGGAGAAGCAGAAGCAGGAGAAGCAGAAGCAGAAGAAACAGAATAAGGAGAAGAAGCAGAAGCAGAAGGGGAAGCAGAAGCACAAGGGGAAGCAGAAAGAGAAGCAGGAAAAGCAGAAAAGCGGAAGCAGGAGAAGCAGAAGCTGAAGAATACGAAGAAGCAGAAGCAGAAGCAGAACCTGAAGCAGAAGGAGAAGCAGGAGAAGCAGAAGAAGCAGAATCTGGAGAAGCAGAAAGACAAGCTGAAGTAGAAGCAGAAGCAGAAAGAGAATCAAAAGCAGAAGGAGAAGCAGAAGAAACAGAAGAAGCAGAAGCAGTAGCAGTTGCAGCAGAAGCAGAAGGAGAAGCAGAATTTAAAGCAGGAGAACGAGAAGGAGAAGGAGACACGGTAGCAGAAGCAGAAGGAGAATCAGAAGGAGAAGCAGAAGAAGCAGAAGGACAAGCACAAGGAGAAGCAGAAGCAAAAGAAGCAGCAGAAGGAGAAGCAGAAGCAGAAGAAGATGCAGAAGGAGAAGCAGGAGAAGCCGAAGAAGCAGAAGCAAAAGGAGAAAGAGAAGGAGAAGAAGGAGAAGCAGAAGTAGAATCAGAAGAAGAAGAAGAAGAAGCAAAACAAACAGAAGAAGGAGAAGAGCAGAAGCAGAAAGAAAAGCAGAAGCAGAAGGAGAAGCAGAAAGAGAAGCAGGAGAAGCAGAAGAAGCAGGAGAAACAGAAGCAGAAGAAACAGGAAAAGCCGAAGAAGCAGAAGCAGAATTTGAAGCAGAAGGAGAAACAGAAGAAGCACAATCTGAAGCAGAATCAGAAGAAACAGAAATAGTAGAATAAGCAGAAGCAAAAGCAACATGAGAAGCAGAAGAAGAAGACGGAGAATTCGAAAGAGAAGGATTAGGAGTAGGAGAAGGAAAAGGATAAGCAGGAGCAGAAAGAGACGCAGAAGGAGAAGCAGCACGAGAATTAGGAGAAGCAGGAGAAGCAGAAGCAGGAGAAGCAGAAGAAACAGAAGACGCAGAAGCAGAATGAGAAGCAGAAGGAGAAATTGAAGCAGAAGCAGTAGCAGAAGGAGAAGCAGAAGCAGAAGGAGAAGCAGAAGAAGGAGAAGGAGAAGGAGAAGCCGAAAGAGAAGCAGAAAGAGAAGCAGAACGAGAAGCAGGAGAAGCAGAAGCAGGAGGAGCAGAAGCAGAAGGAGAAGCAGAAGGAAAAGCAGAAGAACGAGAAGGAGAAGGAGAAACAGAAGGAGAAGCAGAAAG
>NW_012292485.1:0-1560 GCF_000151885.1 Dipodomys ordii | reverse complement strand
TGGGGGAAACAGTGGGGGACAGCGGGGACACAGCGGGACACAGTGGGGGACACAGCAGGGACACTGAGGGGACACAGCGGCGGACAAAGCGATACAATGCGGGACAGAGCGGGGGACACAGCGGGACACATCGGGGGACACAACAGGGACACTGAGGGGACACAGCGGGACACAGCGGGACACAGCGGGAATACAGCAGGGACACAGCGGGACAGAGCGGAGTCACAGCGGGACACAGCGGGGACACAGCGGATACATAGCGGGACACAGCGGGGGACACAGCGGGACACAGCGGGACACAGCGAGGACACAGCGGGAAACAGCGGGACACAGCGGGGACACAGCCGGGACACAGCGGGGACACAGCAGGGGACACAGCGAGGACACAGCAGGACAGAGCGGGACATAATGGGGACACAGGGGGACAGTGGGGACACACCTGGGCACAATGTGGACACAGCGGGGACACAGAGGGGGACACAGCAGGGGACAGCAGGGACACACCGGGGGACAACTGGGACACAGCGGGACACAACAGAGGACAGAGCAGGGGATACAGCGAGGAAACAGTGGGACTCAGCGGGAACACAGCGGGGACACAGCGGGGACACAGCAGGGGACACAGCGGGACAGAGCGGGGACACAGAGGGGGACACAGCAGGACTCAGCGGGACACAGCGGGGTACAGAATGGGACACAGCAACGGACAAAGCGATACACAGCGGGACATAGCCGGGGACACAGCCGGACACAGCGGGGGACACAGCGGGAGACACAGTGGGGACAAAGCGGGGCACCGCGGGGGACACAGCGGGGACACAGCGGGGGACAAAGATGGGACACAGCTTGGACATAGCGGGACACAGCGAGGACACAGCGGGGGACACAGCTGGACACAGCGAGACACAGCGGGGACACAGAGGTGGACACAGCGGGGACACATTGGGACATAGCGGGACACAGCGGGACACAGCTGGGGATACAAAGAGTCACAGTGGGGGACACAGCGGGACACAGCGGGACACAGTGGGACTCAGCGGAGACAAAGCATGAGACACAGCGGGGGACAGAGCGGGAGACAGCGGGGGACACAGCGAGGACACAGCAGGACACAGCGGGGACACAGCTGGACACAGCGGGCTACACAGCAAGAACACAGCTGGCCCAGCCGTTCACAGCGGGGAAACAGCTGGACACAGCGGGGTACATAGCAGGACACAGCGGAGACACAGCGAGGACACAGCGGGACACAGCGGGACACAGCGGGGACACAGCGGGGACTCAGCGGGGGAAACAGCGGGGGACAAAGCGGGACACAGCGGGAAACAGCAGTGACCCTGCGGGGACACAGCGGTACACAGTGGGGGACATAGCAGTGGACAAAGCCGGAGACAGTGGGGGACACAGCGGGACACAGCGGGTGACACAGCGGGACACAGCGGCGGACACAGCGGGACACAGCGGGGGACCCAGCGAGGACACAGCAGGACACAGCAGGGGATACAGCGAGGACACAGCGGGACACAGCGGGGGACCCAGCGGGACACAGCGTCGAAGACA
>NW_012292484.1:0-5011 GCF_000151885.1 Dipodomys ordii | reverse complement strand
TAGAGCGGGGACAGAGAGGGAGACACAGCGGCACTCTGCGGGACACAGAGGGGGACACAGCGGGACACAGCGGGGGACACAGTGGGACACAGCAGGACATAGGGGGAGACAGTGTGGACACAGCGGGACACAGCAGTGATACAGCGGGACACAGGGGGCACACAGCGCGGGAAACAGTGGGACACAGCGGGAAATACAGCGGGACACAGCGGGACACAGCTGGACACAGCGGGAACACAGTGGGACACAGCGGGACACAGCGGGACACTTCGGGGTTACAGCAGAGACACAGCGGGGACACAACGGGACACAGCGGGGAACACAGCGGGGACAAAACGGGGACAAAGCAGTGTCACAGCTGCAGACACAGCGGGGACACAGCGGGACACAGAGGGACACAGCGGGACACAACGGGGTACAGAGCAGGGGACACAGTGGGACACACCGGGGGACGACGGGGACACAGCGGGGACACAGCGGGGACAAAGCGGGACAGAGCGGGGACACAGAGGGGGACACAGCAGGACTCAGCGGGACACATCAGGGGACACAGCAGGACACAGCGGGGGACAAAGAGGGGACACAGCTTGGAAATAGCGGGACACAGCAGGGGACACAGCGGGGGACACAGCCGGACACAGCGGGACACAGCGGGGGCCTCATCGGGGGACACTGCAGGACACGGCGGGGGACACAGGGAGGGACACAGCGGGACACAGCGGGGGACAAAGAGGGGGACACAGTGGGACACAGCGGAACACAGCGGGGACACAGTGGGACACAGCGGGACACAGCGGGGGACACAGCGGGGGACACAGCGGGACACAGCTGAAGACAAGCAAGGACACAGTGGACACAGCGGGACACAGCGGGGACACAGCAGTGTACACAGAGAGACACAAAGCGGGACACAGCGGGACACAGCGGGGGACACAGTGGGACACAGCGGGGGACACAGCGAGGACACAGTGGGAAACAGCGAGGACACAGCGGGGACACAGCAGGGAACAAAGTGGGAACACAGCGGGACACAGCGGGACACAGCAGGGTACACAGCGGGGGACACAGCCGGACACAGCGGGGACACAGCGGGGGCCTCATCGGGGGACACTGCAGGACGCAGCGGGGGACACAGGGAGGGACACAGCGGGACACAGTGAGGGACAAAGAGGGGGACACAGCGGGACACAGCGGAACACAGCGGGGACACAGCAGGGGACCATAGGGACACAGCGGGGGACAAGGGGGACACGGAGGGACAAAGCGGGGGACACAGCGGAGGACACAGCGGGACACAGCAGAAGACAAGCGAGGACACAGTGGGACACAGCGGGACACAGCGGGGACACAGCGGTGTACACAGAGAGACACAAAGCGGGACACAGCGGGACACAGCGGGACACAGCGGGGGACACAGTGGGACACAGTGGGGGACACAGCGAGGACACAGTGGGACACAGCGAGGACACAGCGGGGACACAGCAGGGAACAAAGCGGGAACACAGCGGGACACAGCAGGACACAGCAGGTACACAGCGGGAAACAGCGGGGGATACAGCAGGCACAGCCGGCGACACAACGGCGACACAGCGGTATCACAGTGGGGGACACAGCGGGGACACAGCGGGACATAGCGGGACACATTGGGACACAGCGGGGAACACAGCTGGAGATAGCAAGGACACACCGGGGGACAAGGGGGACAGAGCGGGACACAGCGGGGGACACAGCGGGGGGACACAACAGGACACAGGAAGGGACAAGCGAGAACACAGCGGGGCACAGCGGGGGCACAGCGTGGACACAGAGGGGGACACAGCGGGATAGAGCGGGGACACAGAGGGGGACACAGCGGCACTCAGCGGGACACAGAAGGGGACACAGCGGGACACAGCGGGGGACACAGCAGGGACACAGCGGGACACAGCGTGGGACACAGCGGGACGCAGCGGGTGACAGAGCGGGGGACACAGCTGGGACACAGCGGGACACAGCGGGACATAGGGGGACACAGCGGGGACACAGCAGGACACAGTGGGGACACAGAGGGACACAACGGGGGACACAGCAGGGACACAGCGGGACACAGCGGGGACACAGCGAGGGACACAGCGGGACACAGCGGGGACACAATGGGGGACACAGCAGGGGACACTGCGGGACAGAGCGGTGACACAGCGGGGACACAGCAGGTGACACAGCGGGGATACAGCGGGGGACACAGCTGGACACAGTGGGACACAGCAGGGACTCAGCGGGACACAGCGGGTACACTGCGGTGACACAGCGGGACACAGTGGGGACACAGCCAAACACAGCGGGGACACAGCGGGGGACACAGCAGGGGACAGCGGGGACACACCTGGGGACAACGGGGACACAGCGGGGACACAGTGGGGGACACAGCGGAACACAGCGGGACAAAGCGGGACACAGCGGGTGACACAGCAGGGACACAGCGGGGGCACAGTGGGACACAGCGTGCGACACTTCGGGGACACAGAAGGGACACAGTGGGACACAGCAGGACATAGGGGGACACAGTGGGCACACAGCGGGACACAGCGGGGACACAGAGGGACACAACGGGGGACACTGAGGGACACAGCGAGACACAGCAGTGACACAGCAGGATACAGCGGGTACACAGCGGAAAACAGCGCGGCCACAGTGGGGCACAGCAGGGGACAAGCGAGGACACAATGGGACACAGCACGGACACAGCGGGGACACAGCGGGGACACAGAGGGGGACACAGCGGCACGCAACGGGACACAGAGGGGGACACAGCGGGACACAGCGGGGGATACAGCGGGGACACAGCGGGACACAGCGGCGGACAAAGCGATACAATGCGGGACATAGCAGGGGACACAGCGGGACACAGCGGGGGACACAGCGAGGGACACAGCGGGATACAGCAGGCACACAGCGGGACACAGCGGGAGACACAGCTGGACACAGTGGGGGAAACAGAGGGGGACAGCGGGGACACAGCGGGACACAGCGGGGGACACAACAGGTACACTGCGGGGACACAGCGAGACACAGCGGGACACAGCAGGAACCCAGCATGGACACAGCAGGACAGAGCGGAGTCACAACGGGACACAGCGGGGACACAGCGGATACACAGCGGGACACAGTGGGACACAGCGAGGACACAGCAAGTAACAGCAGGACACAGCGGGGATACAGCAGGGACACAGCGGGACACAGCGGGAGACACAGCTGGACACAGTGGGGGAAACAGAGGGGGACAGCGGGGACACAGCGGGACACAGCGGGGGACACAACAGGTACACTGCGGGGACACACCGGGACACAGCAGGAACACAGCAGGGACACAGCGGGACAGAGCGGAGTCACAACGGGACACAGCGGGGACACAGCGGATACAAAGCGGGACACAGCGGGGGACACAGCGGGACACAGTGGACACAGTGAGGACACAGCAGGAAACAGCGGGACACAGCGGGGAGACAGCTGGGACACAGCGGGACACAGCGTGACACAGCGGCGTACAAAGCGATACAATGCGGGACATAGCGGGGGACACAGTGGGACACAGCGGGAGACACAGCGAGGGACACAGCGGGATACAGCAGGCACACAGCGGGACACAGCGGGAGACACAGCGGGACACAGTTGGGGAAACAGTGGGGGACAGCGGGGACACAGCGGGACACAGCGGGGGACACAAGAGGGACACTGCGGGGACACAGCGGGACACAGTGGGGGACAACGGGGACACAGCAGGACACAACGGGGGACAGACCAGGGGATACAGCGGGAAACAGCAGGGGACAAGCGAGGAAACAGCGGGACACAGCGGGAACACAGCAGGGACACAGCGGGGACACAGCGGGACTCAGCGGGACACATCGGGGGACACAGCCGGACACAGCGGGGACAAAGCGGGGCACCGCGGGGGACACAGCAGGGCCACAGCGGGGGACAATGAGGGGACACAGCTTGGACATAGCGGGACACATCGAGGACACAGTGGGGGACACAGCTGGACACAGCGGGACACAGCGGGGACACAGTGGTGACACAGCGGAACATAGCGGGACACAGCGGGGGACACAGATGGGGACAGTAAGGACACACCGGGGGATAAGGGGTACACAGCGGGACACAGAAGGGACACAGCGGTGACACAGCGGGGACACATCGGGGGACACAGCATGGGACAGTGAGGGACACAGCGCGACACAGAGGGACACAGCAGGGGACACAGCGGGGATACAGCGGCGGACACAGCTGGACACAGCGGGACACAGCAGGGACTCAGCGGGACACAGCAGGTATACTGCGGTGACACAGCGGGACACAGTGGGGACACAGTCGGGCCACAGCGGGGACCCAGAGGGACACAGCGGAGAACACAGAGGGACACAGCAGGACAGAGCGGGGGACAGAGGGGACACAGCGGGACACAGCGGGGGACACAGCGGGGACACAGCGGTTCAAAGCAGGACATAATGGGGACACAGCGGGGGACACAGCGGGGACACAGCGGGGACACAGAGGGGGACACAGCGGGGACACTGCAGGGAAACAGCAGTGACACAGCGGGACAAAGGGGGGACACAGCGGGACTCAACAGGGCCATAGCGGGGAAACAGTGGGACACAGTGGAAAACACAGCAGGACACAGAGGGACACAGCTGGGACACAGCGTGACACAGCGGGACACAGCGGGGACACAGCGGAACACAGCGGGACACAGCGGTACACTTCGGGGATACAGCGGAGACACAGCGGGGACACAACGGGACACAGCGGGGAACACAGAGGGGACAAAACGGGGACACAGCGGTGTCACAGCCGGGGACACAGTGGGGACACAGTGGACACAGCGGGGAACACAGCGAGGGACAACAGGGACACACAGGGGGACAACGGGTACACAGCAGGACACAACGGGGGACAGAGCAGGGGACACAGTTGGACACAGCAGGGGACAAGCAAGGACACAGCGGGACACAACGGGGACATAGAGTGA
>NW_012292483.1:0-1079 GCF_000151885.1 Dipodomys ordii | reverse complement strand
GCTGGACACAGCGGGACACAGCGGGGACACAGAGGTGGACACAGCGGGGACACAGCGGGACACAGCGGGGGACACAGCGGAACACAGCGGGACACAGCGGGGACACAGCGGGGACACAGCGGGGGACACAGGGGGATAGAGTGGGGACAAAGAGGGGGACATAGCGGCACTCAGCGAGACACAGAAGGGACACAGCGGGACACAGCGGGGGATACAACAGAGACACAGCGGGACATAGCGGGGGACACAGCGGGACACAGCGGGGGACACAGCGAGGGACACAGCGGGATACAGCAGGGACACAGCGGGACACAGCGGGAGACACAGCGGGACACAGTGGGGGACACAGTGTGGGAAAGCGAGGACACAGCGGGACACAGCGGGGGACACAACAGGGACACAGCGGGGACACAGCGGGACACAGCGGTCACACAGCAGGGACACAGCGGGACAGAGTGGAGACACAGCGTGACACAGCGGGGACACAGCGGATACACAGCAGGACACATCGGGGACAGAGTGGGACACAGCGGGACACAGCGAGGACACAGCAGGACACAGCGGGACATAGCGGGGACACAGCGGGGACACAACGGGGGACACAGCGAGGACACAGCCGGACACAGCGGGACATAATGTGGACACAGCGGGGGACACAGCGGGGGACAGCGGGGATACACCTGGGCACAATGGGGACACAGAGGGGACACAGAGGGGGACACATCTGGGGACAGCAGGGACACACCGGGGGACAACGGGTCCACAGCGGGACACAACGGGGGACAGAGCAGGGGATACAGCGGGACACAGCAGGGGACAAGCGAGGACACAGCGGGACACAGCGGGAACACAGCGGGGACACAGCGGGGACACAGCGGGGGACACAGCGGGAAAGAGCGGGGACACAGAAGGGGACACAGCGGGACTCAGTGGGACACATCGGGCGACACAGCGGGACACTGCGGGCGACACAGCGGGGACACAACGGGTCACAGCGGCAGACAAAGCGATACACAGTGGACACAGCTGGACACAGCGGGGACACAGCGGGACACAGGGGGGGACACAGCGGGGACATG
>NW_012292482.1:0-7654 GCF_000151885.1 Dipodomys ordii | reverse complement strand
TCACAGGACACAGAAGGACACAGCGTGGGACACAGCGGGGATACAGCACAGACACAGCTGGACACAGCAAGACATAGGCGGACACAGTGGGGACACAGCGGGACACAGCAGGACACAGCGGGACACAGCGGGGACACAACGGGGGACACAGCGGAACACAGCAGGACACAGCGGGGACACATCAGGGGACACAGTGGGGACACAGCGGGGACACAGTGGGACACAGCGTGGGACACAGCGGGGATACAGCAGGAACACAGCGGGACACAGCAGGGGATACAGCGGGACACAGCGGCGGATACAGCGATACACAGCGAGACATAGCGGGTCACAGCGGGACACAGCGGGGGTCACAGCGAGGGACACAGCGGGATACAGCAGGGACACAGCAGGACACAGCGGCAGACACAGCTGGACACAGTGGGGGACAGCTGGGACAAAGCAGGACACAGCAGGAGACACAACAGGGACATAGCGGGGACACATCGGGACACAGCGGGACACAGCGGGAACACAGCAGGGACACAGCGGGACAGAGCGGAGACACAGTGGGACACAGCGGATACACAGCGGGAAACAGCAGAGGACACAGCAGGGACACAGCGGGGACACAGCTGGGGACATGGCGGGACAGAGCGGGGACACAGAGGGGGACACAGCAGGACTCAGCGGGACACATTGGGGGACACAGCGGGACACAGCGGGACACAGCGAGGACACAGCAGGACACAGCGGGACATAGCGCGGACACAGCAGGGACACAGCCGGGGACACAGCGGGACACAGCGGAACACAATGGGGACACAGCGGGGACACAGCGGGACACAGCGGGACACAGCGGGGACACAGCGGGGACACAGCCGGGACACAGCAGGGACACAGCGGGGGACACAGCGAGAACACAGCATAACACAGCGGGACATAATGTGGACACAGCGGGGGACACAGCGGGGGAGAGCGGGGACACACCTGAGCACAATGGGAACACAGCGGGGACACAGAGGGGGTAAAAGCGGGGGACAGCAGGGACACACCGGGGGCCAACGTTGACACAGCGGAACACAACGGGGGACAGAGCAGGGGACACAGCGGGATACAGCAGGGGACAAGTGAGGACACAGAGGGACACAGCGAGGACACAGCAAGGACACAGCGGTGACACAGCGGGACACAGCGGGACACAGCAGAGAAACAATGGGGACACAGCGGGGACACAGCGAGGGACACAGTGAGGACACAGCATGACACAGTGGGACAAAGCAGGGGACACACCGGACACAGCGGGGGACACAGCATGGGACACAGCGGGACACAGCGGGACTCAGCGGGGGACACAGCGGGACACAGCGGGGGACACAGCGGGACACAGTGGATACAGACGGGACACAGCGGGGACACAGCGGGGACACAGAGGTGGACACAGGGGGACACAGCGGGACACTTCGGGACACAGCGGGGGACACAACGGAACACAGCAGGACACAGCGGGACACAGCGTGGGACACAGCGGGGATACAGCACGGACACAGCGGGACACAGCAGGACATAGGCGGACACAGTGGGGACACAGCGGGACACAGCAGGACACAGCGGGACACAGCGGGGACACCGCGGGGGACACAGCGGAACACAGCCGGACAAGCGGGACACAGCAGGGGACACAGCGGGGACACAGCGGGGACACAGTGGGACACAGCGTGGGACACAGCGGGGATACAGCAGGGACAGAGCGGGACACAGCAGGGGATACAGCGGGACACAGCAGCGGACACAGCGATACACAGCGAGACATAGCGGGTCACAGCGGGACACAGCGGGGGTCACAGCGAGGGACACAGCGGGATACAGCAGGGACACAGCGGGACACAGTGGCAGACACAGCGGGACACAGTGGGGGACAGCGGGGACACAGCAGGACACAGCAGGGGACACAACAGGGACACAGCGGAGACACATCGGGACACAGCAGGACACAGCGTTGGACAAAGAAGGGACACAGCTTGGACATAGCGGGACACTGCGAGGACACAGTGGGGGACACAGCTGGACACAGAGGGACACAGCAGGGACACAGATGTGAACACAGCGGTGACACATTGGGACACAGCGGGACACAATGGGGACACAGCGGGAGACACAGCGGAACACAGAAGGACACAGCTGGACACAGCAGGGGACACAGTGGGGACACAGCGGGGACACAGTGGAACACAGCATGTGAAAGTGTGGGGACACAGCGGTATACAGCAGGACATAGGAAGACATAGTGGGGACACAACGGGACACAGCCGAACACAGTGGGGACACAGCGGGGACACAGCGGGACACAGCGGGACACAGCGGGGACACAGCGGGGAACACACGCGGAACACAGCCGGACACAGCGGGACACAGCAGAGGACACAGCGGGGACACAGCCGGGACACAGTGGGACACAACGGGGGACAGAGCAGGGGATACAGCGGGGCACAGCAGGGGACAATTGAGGACACAGCGGGACACAGCGGGGACACAGCAGGACACAGCGGGAAATAGCGGGGACACAGCAGGGACACAGCGGGGGACACAGTGGGACACAGCGGAACACAGTGGGGACACTGCGGGGACACAGCGGGACACAGCGGGACACAGTGGGGTCACAGCGGGGACACAGCCGGGACACAGCGGGGACACAGCGGGGGACACAACGGAACACAGCAGGACACAGCGGGACACAGCGTGGGACACAGCGGGGATACAGCACGGACACAAGGACATAGGAAGACATAGTGGGGACACAATGGAACACAGCGGAACACAGTGGGGACACAGCGGGGACACAGCGTGACACAGCGGTGACACAGCGGGGACACAGAAGGGACACAACGGGGACACAGCGGGGGACACAGCGAGAACACAGCAGGACACAGCGGGACATAATGTGGACACAGCGGGGGACACAGCGGGGGAGAGAGGGGACACACCTGAGCACAATGGGAACACAGCGGGGACACAGAGGGGGCAAAAGTGGGGGACAGCAGGGACACACCGGGGGCCAACGGGGACACAGCGGGACACAATGGGGGACAGAGCAGGGGATACAGCGGGACACAGCAGGGGACAAGTGAGGACACAGCAGGACACAGCGGGGACACAGCGGGGACACAGCGGGGACACAGCAGGGGACATAGCAGGACAGAGCGGGGACAAAGAGGGGGACACAGCAGGACTCAGCGGGACACATAGGGGGACACAGCGGGACACAGCGGGACACAGCGAGGACACAGCAGGACACAGCGGGACATAGCGGGGACACAGCAGGGACACAGCGGGGGACACAGCGGGACACAGCGGAACACAATGGGGACACAGCGGGGACACAGCGGGACACAGCGGGACACAGCGGGGACACAGCGGGACACAGTGGGACACAGCGGGGACACAGCGGGGACACAGCGGGACACAGCGGGACACATCGGGACACAGTGGTGGACACAGGGGGACACAGCGGGACACAGCGGGACACAGCGTGGGACACAGCGGGGATACAGCACGGACACAGCGGGACACAGCAGGACATAGGCAGACACAGTGGGGACACAGCGGGACACAGCAGGACACAGCGGGACACAGCGGGGACACCGCGGGGGACACAGCGGAACACAGCCGGACACAGCGGGACACAGCAGGGGACACAGCGGGGACACAGCGGGGACACAGTTGGACACAGCGTGGGACACAGCGGGGATACAGCAGGGACACAGCGGGACACAGCAGGGGATACAGCAGGACACAGCAGCGGACACAGCGATACACAGCGAGACATAGCGGGGGCACATCGGGACACAGCGGGGGATACAGCGAGGGACACAGTGTGATACAGCAGGGACACAGCGGGACACAGCGGCAGACACAGCGGGACACAGTGGGAGACAGAGGGGACACAGCAGGACACAGCAGGGGACACAACAGGGACACAGCGGGGACACATCGGGACACAGCGGGACACAGCGGGAACACAGCAGGGACACAGCGGGACAGAGTGGAGACATAGCGGGACACAGCGGGGCCACAGCGGATACACAGCGGGACACAGCGGAGGACACAGCGGGACACAGCGAGGACACAGCAGGACACAGCGGGACATAGCGGGGACACAGCAGGGACACAGCGGGGGACACAGCGGGACACAGCAGAACACAGTGCGGACACAGCAGGGACACAGCGGGACACAGCGGGACACAGCGGGGACACAGCGGGGACACAGCCGGGACACAGCGGGGGACAGAGCAGGAGATACAGCGGGACACAGCAGGGGACAAGTGAGAACACAGCAGGACACAGCGGGACATAATGTGGACACAGCGGGGGACACAGCGGGGGAGAGCGGGGACACACCTGAGCACAATGGGAACACAGCGGGGACACAGAGGGGGTAAAAGCGGGGGACAGCAGGGACACACCGGGGGCCAACGGGGACACAGCGGGACATACCGGGGGCCAGAGCAGGAGATACAGAGGGACACAGCAGGGGACAAGTGAGGACACAGCGGGACACAGCGGGGACACAGCAGGGACACAGCGGGGACACAGCGGAACACAGAGGGACACAGCGGGACACAGCGGGCGACAGAGGGGATACAGCGGGACACAACGGGACATAGTGGGGGACACAGCAAGGGACAGCGGGGACACACCGGGGGACAATGGGGACACAGCAGGACAAAGCGGGGGACACAGCGGGGGACACAGCGGGACACAGCAGGGGACAAGCGTGGACACAGCGGGACACAGCGGGGACACAGCGGTGGACACAGAGAGACACAAAGGCGGACACAGCGGAACACAGCGGGACACAGCGGGGGACACAGTGGGACACAGCCGGGGACACAGCCAGGACACAGTGGGACACAGCGAGGACACAGCGGGGACACAGCGGGGACACAGGGGGAACAAAGCGGGAACACAGCGTGACCCAGAGGGACACAGTGGGGACACAGAGGGGACACAGCGTGACACAGCGGGGACACAGCGGGAAACATTGGGGACACAGCAGGGACACAGAGGGACACAGCGGGAGACACAGCGGGGGACAGTGGGGACACACCTGGGGACAACGGGGACCCAGCGGGGACACAGAGGGGGACACAGCGGGACACAGCGGGGACACATAGGGGGACACAGCGGGGGACACAGCGGGACACAGCAGGGACACAATGGGACACAGTGGGGGAAAAAGAGGGACCCGGGGGGGACATAACGTGGGACACAGCGGGGACACAGCGGGACAACGCGGAGGACACAGCGGGGACACAGAGGAAACACAGCGGGGGACACAGCGGGGCACACAGCTGGACACAGCGGGACACAGCAGGGACTCAGCGGGACACAGCGGGGACACAGCAGTGACACAGCGGGACACAGCGGGGACAGAGCGGGACATGCGGGGACACAGCGGGGGACACAGCGGGACTCAGCGGGACACAGCGGGGGACACAGCGGGACACAGCGGGGGACACAGCCGGGACACAGCGGGACACTGCGGCGGACACAGCGATACATAGCGGGACATAGCGGAGGACACAGCCAGACACAGCGGAGGACACAGAGGGGACACAGCGCGGACACAGCGGGGGACAAAGAGGGGACAGAGCTTGGACATAGAGGGACACAGCGAGAACACAGCGGGGGACACAGCTGGACACAGCGGGACACAGCGGGGACACAGAGGTGGACACAGCGGGGACACAGCGGACACAGCGGGGGATACAGCGGGAAACAGCGGGGACACAGCGGGGGACACAGTGAAACTCAGCGGGACACAGTGGGACACAGCGGGAGACACAGTGGTACACAGCGTGGGACATAGAGAGGCCACAGCAGGACACAGCGGGACACAGCAGGGACAAAGCGGGGGACACAGCAGGGACATAGCGGGACACAGCAGGGGACCAGCGTGGACACAGTGGGACACAGCGGGACACAGCGGGGACACAGCAGTGTACACAGAGAGACAGAAAGCGGGATACAGCGGGACACAGCAGGGGACAAGCGAGGACACAGTGGGACACAGCGGGGACACAGCGGGGACACAGCGGTGGACACAGAGAGACACAAAGGGGGACAGAGTGGAACACAGCGGGACACAGCGGGGGACACAGCGGGACACAGCGGGGGACACAGCGAGGACACAGTGGGACACAGCGAGGACACAGTGGGGACACAGCGGGGACAGAGGGGGAACAAAGCGGGAACACAGCGGGACACAGCGGGGGACACAGAGGGGGACACAGCGGGACACAGCGGGATACAGCGGCACTCAGCGGGACACAGAGGGGGACACAGCGGGACACAGCAGGGGACACAGCAGGGACACAGCGGGACACAGCGGCGGACACAGCGATACGCAGCGCGACATAGCGGGGGACACAGTGGGACACATTGGGGGAAACAGCGAGGGACCCAGAGGGACCCAGCGGGGGACAGAGCAGGGGACACAGTTGGGACACAGCGGGACACAGCGGGACATAGGGGGAAACAGTGGGGACACAGCGGGACACAGAGGGACTCAACGGGGGACACAGCGGGGATACAGTGTGGGACACACCTGGACACAGCGGGACACAGCAGGGACTCAGCGGGACACAGCGGGTACACTGTGGTGACACAGCGGGACACAGCGGGGACACATTGGGACAAAGCAGGGCCACAGGGGGGGCCCAGAGGGACACAGTGGAGAACACAGAGGGACACAGAGGGACACAGCGGGGGACAGAGGGGATACAGCGGGACACAGCGGGGGACACAGCAGGTTACAGCGGGGACACACCGAGGGACAATGGGGACACAGCAGGACAAAGCGGGGGTCACAGCGGGAGACACAGCGGGGACACAGCGGAGACACAGTGGGACACAGCCTGGGACACGGCGCGGACACAGCGGGACACAGCAGGACATAGGAGGAAACAGTGGGGACACAGCGGGACACAGCGGGGACACAGAGGGACACAACGGGGGACACAGTGGGGACAAAGCGGGAAACTGTGGGGACACAGTGGGGGACACAGAGGGGGACAAAGTGTGACACAGCGGTGATACAGCGGGGACACAGCGGGGGACACACCGTGGGAAAAGAAGGACACAGCAGGGTCCACAGCGGGGATACAGTGGGGGAAACAGCGGGGGACACAGCAGGACACAGTGGGGACACAGCGGGGACACAGCGGGGCACAGCAGGACATAGTGGGAAGACAGCGGGCGACACAGCAGGGACACAGCGGGGACACAGTGGGACACAGCGTGGGACACAGCGGGGATACAGCAGGGACACAACGGGACACAGCAGGACACAGCGGCACTCAGAGGGACACAGAGGGCGATACAGCCGGACACAGCGGGGGATACAGCGGGGACACAGCGGGACACAGCAGTGGACACAGCGATATACAGCAGGACATAGTGGGGGACACAGCGGGACACAGCGGGGGACACAGCGAGGGGCAGAGCGGGATACAGCACGGACACAGGGGGACACAGTGGGACACACAGCGGGACACAGCGGGGGACAGAGTGGGGGACAGCGGGGACACAGCGGGACACAGCGGGGGACACAACAGGGACACAGCGGAGACATAGCAGGACACAGTGAGACACAGCGGAGACATAGCAGGACACA